>NW_024412376.1:124002527-124079722 GCF_014898765.1 Herpailurus yagouaroundi | reverse complement strand
AATTTGTATTCCTCTAGTCCACATAATTTTGACCCAACTTCTTAGTAATACTCAAGTCTTAGGTTAATGAAAGAGCACCTTCACCCCCAATTTCCAACCAGCTCTCTGCCCTGAATAGCATCACCAAACTTCTTGAATTAACTTGACAATGGAGGGAGCTGGGCCTGAGAGGATGTCCCCTAATCTAGGAGCTAACGGGATACAGGTTGGAATCTCAGTCCCTGTCAGGCTCCAATGGACCTGGCAATCCTTTGGGGAGGAGAGGTGTTGTGGGTTGAAGAGTTCTTGGTGAGTTAAAGACTGATTCTTGTCATTGGCTGTGAATGAACTCAAGGCCACGGGATGTGAGCAGAAAATAGGATGAACTCTGTCTCTCAGAATCAGGCCAAAGACAAAGAAGGCATAGAAGACCCTTTGAAGCTACTCAGGCCATTTGGGAGGAATGTGTGAGTGTGCAATGAGGCTGACTTTCAAAGATGAAACTATGACAAGATCAGAAATCTGTGTTTTTGAGCCAAACTATGTCTATCTCTAGATTTGTTTTTATCTTTTTATTCTCATAATTTCATTAAACTAATGCTTCATTCATATCACAGTGTGTTCTATGGCCAGGCACTATTTTAAGTGTTTTTGTTTTGTATTAGTTTTTATATTATAATTATTTTGAGTGACAGAGAGAGAGAGAGAGAGAGAGAGAGAGAGAGAGAGAGAATCTCAAGCAGGCTCCATGCTGACAGTGCAGAGCCGGATGCAGGGCTCCATCCCATGAACTGTGAGATCATGACCTGAGCCAAAATCAAAAGTCAGATGCTTAACCGACTGAATCACCCAGGTGCCCCCAGGCACTAGTTTAGACCTTGGGAATACAGTGAGCAAAACAAGTAAGATTCCTGCCCTGGAGCTTACATTTTAGTTGAGGAATACAGATAATGAGTAAACAATCAGAAAAGCAAGTTAAGTTTAGATAGTGATAAGTGCTATGAAAAAGGTTAAAAAAAAGGACACTGAGACAGAGTGACCAGGGCAAGGGGAGGGAGAGGTCTACCTACTTTGGATGGATGGGCAGGAAGGTCTCCCTCGAGGAAGTGGCATTTCCTCTAAGTAACCAGAAGATCTGAAGAATGAGTGATCCAAGAAGAGCAACAACTACTGTACAAAGGTCTTGAGGTGGAAACATGTTTGGTTGGGCAGTGCATGTTGAGGTAGAGAAAGCCAAGGGATGAAGTCACAAAGAAGGCAGGAGTTAGATCACACAGAACTGTAATTCAGAGATAGGGACTTTGGACTTTATTCTAAGGGCATTTGAAGCCATTAGATAATGTTAAATGGCAATGAAATGATTTATTTTAATTGTGAATTTGAAATTTGGCAAGAATGGAAGCAGGGGGGCTGTTAAATTAGAAGTCTCTTTTAAGAGTCCAGGTGAGACATAACACCTACTCTGACGAGGTGGTTACTTTGACAAGGAGTTAGAAGGAGGTGAACAGATTCAGGATCTATTTTGTTTATTTTTTTAAATGGTTTTTTATTTATTTTGAGACAGCGAGCGAGCACAAGCAGGGGAGGGGCAGAGAAAGAGGGAGACAGAATCCTAAGCAGCCTCCACGCTGTCAGCGCAGAGCCTGATGCAGGGCTTGAACCCATGAACCATGAGATCATTACCTGAGCTGAGATCAAGAGTCAGATGCTTAACTGACTGAGTCCCCCAGGTGCTCCCAGGACCTATTTTCGAAGTAGAGACAACAGAACTTGCTGGTGGATTGGATGTGGGGTATGAGGAAATGAGAGGAATCTCTCAGGGGGATGCTCGTTCCATTTACTAGATGAGAAGGCTGGGAAAGGAACAGGTTTTTGGAGGGAAATCAAGGGACCTGTTTTGCTCATGCTTTGTTTGAAAGGCCTGTGAGACACCCAGATGGAGACAGTAAGCAGATAGCTTGATGAGTGAGAATGAAGCGGGTCTTCAGCAGTCTCTCTGAATTTACAGCCTGTGTGTGGAAACTTAGTAAAGTCTGAAGAGGGGCCTGGAAGGGCGGCCCCATTTCCTCTGGGCCAGCAGAAGCCCCCTACAAAGGCCAGGCCCTTATCATCTGAAGGGTTTGGCATGCCCGTGGGTACCAGTACGCTTCATTTCACATAAGTAGAAGTGCTTAAAGACTTGAGAAGGTCAAGCAAGTTGTAAACTGCTATTTGTCATTTACCTACGTTTCAATTAGCCAAGTGCTTTCTCTTTAATTCTCAATGATCTTCAGATGGCTCTTAGCATGAAGTTTCTGGTTTCCGCTTCTTTCTCATCACTCCCTGTCCTGGCTTCTCTAATCAGCCTTTAATTCTGTGGGATGTTTAAAGTAAAAATCTTTAATCCACCCCTTGATGATTTGGGAGTGCAGGAGAGGTCTCTAAGGGAGCTCAGAAAATTGCTTGCCTCTTCACTACTTCTGGAAAGTTGAAGAGGAAAACAAAGAGTGAGACAAACAGGTGGTTAGGTTGGAGGGAGGGACTTTAGGTTTGGTGGACAGGTGTGCTGGACTAATACTGAACTCCAGAATCAAGAGCTGTCTCCACCCGCTTGCGAGCAGCCCTAGGCTCAGAGCAAACGGGGACCTCCCAAGAGGAAAAATGTGGCAGTGCTAAGCCCAGCATGCTAGGGTACCCTGGCCAAATTTACTTTCTGTCAGTGGTGAAATGGTTACACCTCTGGGAGAGGCCGGGAAATAGCCCTCCTCATTGGAACTTGGAGTGGATAAAGGGCATTTTCCTCTAACGGATAATGGAAATGTTCACTGTTCATTGGCTGGTTTTACAGATTTTGATTTTCAGTAAGTAGGGCATGGTTACATTGCACAAAACAGGTATCAAGCACAATTCTGCCACGTATTAACGGTGTAATTTGGGGGAAAGTTTCTTGAACTAAGTCTCCGATTTCTCATTTGCAAAAATGAGGATACTGTACTGACCTTGTGAGATCATTCCTATAACATGTCCAGCGCACTGCCTGGGTCAGAGTCGGCACTATTATTATTACTGGTCATGATGGCCGTCACTACGACTGTGTTAGGAAATCTGCTAGGTGCTAGGGATATAAAGATAAAAGACATAATCTTACCATCGAGAAGCTGAAGACTCTGCAAGGAGATAGGAATTAAAAAAAAAAACATTAAAATCCAGTGTAATGCATGTGTGGTAGGGTTTCTTACCCAGGAGGGTGCATGCCAGTGATACACTGTAGTGAGACTAAATCTGTGTAGTCTGAGACAGAAGAAACAACTTGGAATTGTGGAGCCCCTCCATCCTCATTGGATACGGGGTCAAGTAAGTAGCTCCCATTGTTTGTCAAGAAATCAGGAAATCGCCTGTGATTTTAATCTTTTTTTTTTTTTTTTTTTTTTTTTTTTTTTTTTAATGGGAGATAGTCACTAGTGAGGTTAGAACAGGGACGGCTCTAAATCCTGAGTGGTGAAGCCAGGGTCCTGAGTAGCCCTCTTGATGGTGCAAAGAGCTCATTACTTTGGAATCTACACCAGGGGCCTAAAGTGGCAGAGCCTGAGGTCCACGGGATGGAGGTGACACGGAGACAGGCTGGAAAGGCCCTACTCGGGCCCAGATTCTGACACTGCACTGACCCTGCTGTTCTTTTTTTTTTTTTTTTTTTTTTTTTTTTGTTTTTTTTTTTTTTAATTTTTTTTTTCAACGTTTATTTATTTTTGGGACAGAGAGAGACAGAGCATGAACGGGGGAGGGGCAGAGAGAGAGGGAGACACAGAATCGGAAACAGGCTCCAGGCTCTGAGCCATCAGCCCAGAGCCTGACGCGGGGCTCGAACTCACAGACCGCGAGTTCGTGACCTGGCTGAAGTCGGACGCTTAACCGACTGCGCCACCCAGGCGTTACTGTTTACTTGTGTTAAACAGCTTTGCTGCCTTGCTCCTGAGCCACCTCACATGCAGAAGCTACTGCCTAGGCATCTTATAGCTGTAATCCATTAATCCTCACTGCATCATCTAACTGGGAATTTGGCTAGGAGCACTTCCTGTTAGAGAGCTCTGGAGTGTGTGGGTGGCCCATCCCGGAAAATAAGCCAAGTACCTTCCAGGCATCAGGGACACATGGCCAGTTTGGCCACATTTACCCTTCTGCCTGGGCCATTAGACTGAGACACTAGACTCCCTTTCGGGCACCTCTTAAGCACAGAAAATCCTGAATTTGTAAAGGAGAGGCTTCTGGAGGTAGGATAGTTTGGACTTCTGGGATTTCTATTACTGGTTTATGAGGGCTCAAGCATTTGCACTCTAGGGATGAACGGGGAGGCACAACGTTTGTACCCCAAACTGTGTAGGAGGCATCCTGGTCACACAAGAGAAGCATGTATGAGCTACAGTAGCATGAAGCCAGGGGTAATGAATTCTGTAAGAGGAGGTGTTGGAGGAAGACTTCTGAGAGGTCAGGCCTGAACAGGTTTTAGAAGTATGAGTAGGCGTTTACAGTGATAGAATGGAGGAAGTTAACTACAGACAGGAAGAACAGCATGGACAAAAGCTTTACTAACTCGCGACATAATGTGGTGTTAGTGAACTCAAAGTAGGTTTGCCCACTTTGCCACGGATTGTTTTGGTAGATTCATTTCTTGTTCCCACATTTCATAGATACTGTTCTGTAGCTCTTCACAAAGTACAGGTTTTCAACGTTTATTTATTTTTGGGACAGAGAGAGACAGAGCATGAACGGGGGAGGGACAGAGAGAGAGAGAGACACAGAATCGGAAACAGGCTCCAGGCTCTGAGCCATCAGCCCAGAGCCTGACGCGGGGCTCGAACTCACGGACCGCGAGATCGTGACCTGGCTGAAGTCGGACGCTTAACTGACTGCGCCACCCAGGCGCCCCACAAAGTACAGGTTTAATACGTGGACATATATGTATTTAGAATATTGCTTGGTACATGGTTAGCACGCTCTTAGTCACACTTCTGATAACTAAGCAGCTCAACTTTGTCTGTATAAGATGTAAAACTACTTTCAAGCCCAACCAACAACCATCCTTTCCCGTTTTCCACTCTTTCCCGCGCCTAAACACCCAATGTCAAAAGCCAACCAAGTTAAGAGGCCAGTCTAAGATAGGTACACCACAAAACATCCAAAATGGAAAGGCTTTAAATGTTTCTGGTCTGGGGATGATTCTAGGCAAACAAATAATATCTAAAACAAGTCTTGAGGATTTTGTTACTTCTGAAGTCTCATTTCAGAGGTTTGTTTGAAACTATCGCATTTGACCCTGTAAGACCACCGTCCTCTATAGAAAGCTGCACGTTGGAGGCGGCACCGAGAATAGTGAGGAGTGTGGAACTGGGCTAGGTGTGGCGGTTCCCGCAGCGAGTGCCACGTAACCAGGGCGCTCCAAGTAATTTGACATCTAGGAAAGGCTAAGAGAAGCGTAGGCCGGCCCGGATATTAGGGCAGAAGACTCGGGTGGGAGCAGAAGCAATGAGCCGTGCGGCCCTGGGCTGGTGGGCAGCCTCGGGGGAGGAGGACCCCGCGTGGGGCGCGGGAAGATGCGAGGAGAGGAACGTCACGCGGTGCCGGGTACCTCCCAGGAGCGCTGGGTCCAATGGGAGGAGGGCGCGAGCCGCACCTCAACCTGCCTGGGGACGTCACGACGCCGAGGCGGACGCCCGGCCAATGGGAGGCCGTCACGGGCAGGGGCGGGGCCCGGAGGAATTGGGCTGGCTCGCAAGGAGACAGTTGGCGGAGTCTTGAGGCCGCTGCCGGAAAGGGGGAGGATCGAGCCGGCGGCTGCGACGCCGGCCTGCGCTAAGCCTCTCGCCCGCCCTTGCCTCTTACCGCATGGTGCCGGCTTCTCGCTAAGCTGGGGCGGCGAGGCGAGAGGGACGCACTGCCGGGGCGGCTCGGAGTCGAGGCTTCCCGTCGCCCGCACTTCCTCCTGTGGCGCCCGTGCGTGGCCGCCTCGGCCAGCGGGATGGCGGCGGCGGCCCGGGGGAGTGGCCGCGCATCGGCGCCCCGGCTGCTTCTGCTTCTGCTGCTAGCGCTGCTGTGGGCCCCGGCCGGCGTCCGCGCTGTGCCGGACGAAGACCTTAGCCTTCGGAAGAAGGAACCGCCGGCGCCCGCCCAGCAGCTGCAGCCGCAGCCGGCGGCCGTGCAGGGCCCCGAGCCTGTCCGGGCCGAGGTGAGCAGGACGGGCCGGGCCGGCTGCGGAGCCGGTGCACCGGGTACCAGGCTCGCGGCCGCCGGGAGCGCGGCGCCCGGCCCCGGCTGCCGGCGGGGGGAGGGGAGCCCGCCCCGGCTCCTTGGGGTGGAGGCGGCGGAGGGCCCTTCTTCCCGGGTCGGGCCGGCCTCGCCCGGCTCCTTATGGGGGAGGGGATGGGAGCGCCCAGCAAGGAGCCCGCTGTAAACCTCCAGTCCGGGAGCATCAGGATGCTGCTGAGGAAAGGGCGTCTTGATGATCAGATGTGCCCTAAAGAGCTGCAAGTACTCGTTCCGGGTAGAAAGTTTGTAACAGAGGACAGCGGGAGGCTTTTCGTATTCCCTGAGGATGAGAACATCGGCCATTTCATTGTTGAAAACGCTCATCCCCAGCTGCTTACCCAAATTCAGCTTTGTATGACCTGTGGTTTTTGCCAAATATATATGGATTATGAAGAGTGACTCTCACTTTTTAAAAACGTGCTCTGGCTTGCAGGAAGTAACCCTCAGGAACGCAGAGGAATAAGCCGTCTTTGACAGTACAGAGTGCTGCAGCGTACGGGATGCCAAAACTAAATTCATAAGCATACCAGAAAGAACCCTGTCGTTTGGCCTTATTAACGACTTTAATGTATGTTAATAGAATCACTTAGTCACTTGTGTCCAGAACCTCGGCGGCAATTTTAAATGTCTTCCCTGTATCGGGGAAGCTTTCTCCTCATTTCCAATTTGGACTCCTGAATTGAGGCCTCTGTGGTCTCTTCTGCTAGGAGAGGTTTGGCGCTCAGCCTCCCAGGCTACATTCGGCCCGTCGCCGCCCAACTAATCTTTCTAAAACTGAATTCTGTTTTACTTCTCAGAAATCCTCAGTGAATTGTCCCCGCATACTGACTTCAGTCCATCCTCTAATGCAGGATGTTGAGGTTTCTCCCTGAGGTGGCGCCCAGTCTTTTTTAGCCACGGCACCCTTGCTCATATGCAATACTCAAACCACTCTAACCTGAGACGCGCCTTGTGCTCCAGGGCTAGTCTCCCAGATGACAGTCTCCCTAAAAAAGGCTTCAGTGAGCCTGGAGCCCACTGGTCAGAACCTTTCCCACCTTTCAGGAACCCGCAGACACCTACTGTCTGTGAAGACTTCCCCATAACTTCCAGTTTAAACGTGATTTCTCTCTTGCCTGTTACCCCTGGGCTCAGCTGACCCTGCTCACCTTTTCCACTTCTGAACTTGAACTGAAATGCTGATTCATGAAATGTATTCTTAGTGTTTATCATTTAGCTTTCTGTCTTTTAAAATCCTCATCTGTCATTAACTTACTACTTTTCAAAGACTAGTTTGGGTGAAGTAACTTAGAGAGATTTTGAATGTAACTTTCCAGGCCTTTTCATCAGAGCTCTAGTCCTATAGTGATTTTTGAGATATAAATAGTGGTAGGTGTGGCTATTAATAATACCCGTTTAGGCGCCTGGTGGCTCAGTAGGTTAAGCATCTGACTGGTTCAGGTCATGATCTTGGTTTGTGGGTTTGAGACCCGCATCTGGCTCTGTGCTGACAGCTCAGAGCTTGGACCCTGCTTCAGATTCTGTGTCTCCTTCTCTCTTCCTCCTCTCCGCCACTCACGCTCTGTCTCTCTTTCTCTCAATAAATAAATATTAAAAAAATTTTTAATAAAAAAAATAATACCCTTTTAGACAGGGAAAATCCAGACTTGTAAAATAAAGGCAGCAGTATGCAATGATTGTATTAAGTGGTCTTAAGGATGCTTGTCTTTAAAACTGGAGATGTGAAGGGAAGGGGCAGGCACAATCTAATAAGATTTTTGTCTTTAATATTTTGATATACAATTGACCCTTGAACAATGGGTTTGAAGTGCACGGGTCCACTTATACATGGATTTTTTTTTCCATACAATACTATGAATATTCTCTGTTATGATTTTAACATTTTCTTTTCTCTGGCTTTGTTATAAGAACACAGTATTTAATACATACAACATACAAAATATGTGTTAATTGATATCAGTTTATGTTATCAGTAAGCCTTTCTGTCAACAGTAGGCTATTAGTGGTTGAGTTTTTGGGCAGTCCAAAGCTTTATGCAGATTTTCCAGTGTATAGTGGCTCAGCACCCCTAACCCCACACTGTTCAAGAGTCACCTGTTTTCTCGGTGGTTCTTTTAAGATAGGAATTTATTCTAAACTCTCTATTGTATGGTAGAATCTAATGATCTTGTTTTAATTATATTTTCATCTAACTTTGATATGGCTCAGAATTTTTTTCTCTACAGTACTACAGCATGTTAGAAGAGATTTTTCTGTCATGTTTTCTGAACTGCTTAATATAAGTATCATTTGCTTTTGTTGTCCAGTTGGTAGAGGTAAGATATGGTCAGGGTTTGGGGCGCCTGGGTGGCGCAGTCGGTTAAGCGTCCGACTTCAGCCAGGTCACGATCTCGCGGTCCGGGAGTTCGAGCCCCGCGTCGGGCTCTGGGCTGATGGCTCAGAGCCTGGAGCCTGTTTCCGATTCTGTGTCTCCCTCTCTCTCTGCCCCTCCCCCGTTCATGCTCTGTCTCTCTCTGTCCCAAAAATAAATAAACGTTGAAAAAAAAAAATTTAAAGATATGGTCAGGGTTCAGTCTAATAACCATATAAGCAAGGGCCAAGCATTGCTGGATATCTGAAAGTTTCAACCATTTTGCTTTGTAGTTACATCCAGTAGATCTTTTAAAAAGGTAGGATATTTAAATTTACTTTTTTCATGCCACTGTGTGAGAGTGGACTTCTGAAAATGGAGGGGGGAAAAATCTCTCCTTTGTTGGTAGGCATTCAGGTGTGAGATGTAATAACATAGTTATATCTCCCAGGGTGCTTTGAAGCAAGATAGCTGAACTTCTGATAGGGCTTTCTACACTGGGTATTTTTTTTTTTTTTTTCCTATAACCAGGTAAAAAAGTTCACTCTCTACTCCTAGTTACAAATAAACCTCAGTTTACAAAGCCATGGAAAGAGTAGTTGTTGACTACTTTGAGTCCTTTCCTTTATGCAGTTTATGCTTCTAGTGACTTACTCCGGTTTTTCTTATTCTTTCCCTGGACAGAGCATGTAATACAAGAAGCATTAAGTCCCTTTAGTTTAGGGAGATCAGGCAGTTTATAATTTGCTGCGTATTCTGGAAGTCCAAAGAGCTGCTCTGGTTGCAGAGCACTGTTGATAAAGCCACAAAAGCCTATTACCTCACCCAGTACAAATTCTTATTGTATTTCTGCTTTACTGTTTCTTGGCATTTGTTAAATTTTTTTTTTTTAACATTTATTCGTTTTTTTAGAGACAGACAGAGTGTGAGTGGCGAGGGGCAGAGAGAGGGGGAGACATGGAATCCAAAGCAGGCTCTAGGCTCTGAACTAACAGCACAGGGCTCAAACCCACGGACTGTGAGATCATGACCTGAGCCAAAGTCAGACACTTAACCAACTGAGCCACCCAGGTGCCCCTGTTTCTTGGCATTTCTTATCTATGAACTGTCAGAAGGCCTTCTATTTTCATGAAGTTGCACTTCTGCTCCATCCAGCCCAACCTCCCACTTCTAGCCTCTTTACAGCGAAGCTAGAGGCTGTCAGGTGACTCTTGTCCTACTCTTGATTGCTGTGTCAAAATGAAGTGATAATTATGTTGATGAATTTATTTGGTGGTATTCTATCCATCAAAGCGATTCATTTAAAAAAAATCAGTGAAACTAAATACATTTAATACATTTCAAATCTCAATTTATAAATATATTACCAAACAGTAACATGTATAAAAATAATGTTGTTAAACTCATTAAAACAAAATGTATTGGGGTGCCTGGGTTGCTCAGTTGCTTAAGCATCTGACTCTTAATTTTGGCTCAGGTCATGATCTCACAATTCATGAGATCAAGCCCCATGTCAAGCTTTGTGCTAGCAGCGTGGAGCCTGCTTGGGATTCTCTCTCCCTCTCTGCACTCCCTTGCTTGCACGTGCTCTTTCTCTCTCAAAACCAATAAACTTAAAAAATGTATTTATGGGGTGCCTGGGTGGCTCAGTCAGTTAAGTGTCTGACTCTTGGTTTTGGCTTAGGTCATGATCTCACAGTTCACGAGTTTGAGCCCCACATTGGACTCTGCACTGAGCGTGCAGAACCTGCTTGAGAATCTCTCTCTCTGCCCCTCCCCTGTGTTCTCTCTCTGTATCTCTCTTAGAAATAAATTAAAAAAATTTTTTAAAAATGTGTTTATAAATTCATATAAATATGAATTAACAAATAACATTAAAAATAAAATATTAAAAAATAAGGGCGCCTGGGTGGCTCATTCAATTGAGCATCCAACTCTTTTTAAAAAAATTTTTTTTTTCAACGTTTATTTATTTTTGGGACAGAGAGAGACAGAGCATTAACGGGGGAGGGGCAGAGAGAGAGGGAGACACAGAATCGGAAACAGGCTCCAGGCTCTGAGCCATCAGCCCAGAGCCTGAGCATCCAACTCTTGATTTCAGCTTAGGTCATGATCCCAGGGTCGTGGGATTGAGCCCGGTGGCGGGCTCCATGCAGAGTTTGGAGCCTGCTTGAGATTCTCTCCCTCTCTCTCCGTCCCTCTTCCCATCTCTTTCTCAAAATAAAAATAAAAATAATAGTAATAATAAACAAACCTAACATTCACAAATAAAAATAACTTACATGACAGTGAAAATTTATAATATAATTTTATCCTTTTTTAATACAATCTCTTAAAACCAGGTTTATCCATGGTATCTTGTTTGTGTTTATTTATTTATTTATTTTTTATCTAATTCTTTTTTTTTTTGAGTATATGAAATTTATTGTCAAATTGGTCTCCATACAACACCCAGTGTTCATCCCAAAAGATGCCCTCTTCAATACCCATCACCCACCCTCCCCTCCCTCCCACCCCCATCAACCCTCAGTTTGTTCTCAGTTTTTAAGAGTCTCTTATGCTTTGGTTCTCTCCCGTGGTATCTTGTTAAGTTGCATGTATATTTTTGTGCACATTTTTCTACTTTCTGGAAAAGGCTTTTCTGACTGATACAATAAAAAAAATAATGGCAAGGAGACAGTTCTGAGCCCATTCTAAGCATTTTCCTTTAGACTTCTGTATCTCCAAATAATTTCACCTGTTGTGTGATAACTTTTGTTGAACGATTTTATTTTTGTGTTCTTGCTAGATTGGTCTCTTTCTGGGTAGCTGCCTAGATTTGGTTTCACAGGAAGCGTCTTCCTCTCTTCTCTGGTTTTGTCACGTGTAGCTGGAGATTCCCATCAAGCTTTCATGTTCTCGCCCTCACGTGTTCATTTGAACTGTAGGACTCAGTAGGAATTACTGTTTTCATTGTCATTTTCTTCTCTTGAAGATCAGGAAAGCATAAAAGAGTACTTTTTAAATGAGGGAACTCCTCTTCCCCCCCCCCCCCCCCGCCCCAGTTTTTTCATTTGGAACTAATTTTGAGTAAAGATGAGTTTTATTCAGCAATTTTTTTTTTCAATTATGAGGTGTTGACTCTGCTCTCAAGATGTAAATCATTTGCATCTCAAACCCAAATTAAAATACTGAAATAGTGGTTTCTGTACCAAGGAAAACACTGGTGCTTCATTTCTTGCTTTGTTTTAATGTCGTAACTGGATAGGGGATACCAGAATGCAGTCCCTGCATGCAACCCTCCTGTAACGCCGACATAAGTGCTTCTGTGAGCACACTTTCTGCCTCTCTCCACGTATGGGACAAGACTGTCATCCGTTCCATGCCTCTGCTCTGTGTCCATGTGCCTGTTCTCTTCTGACTTTCGGTACTTCCTTCCTCAGTACCTTTATTCTCTCCCTTTCCTCGGCTCCTTCCTGTGTGCTGACACATGGCTGCAGCTTTTTCCTATTTGGTAAAGGGGAAACAAGGCTGTTAATTTAACTACTTGCCTGTATTGGTTTCTCCTCTTGAGTTTTACAGACCAAATTTCTAACTAGGGATTTAGCGGCTTCTTCACTTTGCTTTAGTCTTTCCTTATCCGACTTTGGTCGCTGTCTTTTCATTGGAACGGTTTTTAAAGAATACTTGAAGCCTACCGACCTGCCTCCCCCAGGGGTCATTTCGCACTGTTAACCCTCCTCTTTGAGAGTCTTACCCCATTTCGGCTGTATAACTTGGATCTTCATAAGTTTCCGTCTTCTTATGTTCATTTGGGATAATAGTTCTCAGGTTTCTGAGTATCAAGAAAAACAATGAAAATACTAGGCATCTAGTTAGTCGCTCAGCGAATGGTGACTGCCCCCAACTGGACCATCTGTGGTGCTTGCCTGCCTGCTCTATAAATATCTAAGACAGTTTTGTTGTTCTTTTGCTTCTTCCTCCTCCTCCTTCCCTAAGTATAGACATTCTTTAAATCTCATTGTTTCCACTTAATCTAATCTCCCTCTGCCTTGGAAATCTCTGCCTGCAGGGCTCTAGCTGATCAGTTTAGGCTGCCAGCAGCCAGACACTTACCTTGAGGCTGTGCTGGCTTTCAGATCAGGAATCCTGGTTCTGACGGCCTCTTGGAAACCTTCATTTGAAATGCTTTTTACCACCTGACGTTGAATGTGTCTGAAACCAAATCCCTTATTTTTATTCCTCTGTCCCACATGCTTTTAGGAATACAAATATTTCTCCCAGTAAACCCAGCAGAAAACCTTACCATCATCTTTGATTCCCGCCCCCCCCACTCCATTTAAAGTTATGTTGATGTTTTTCCCTGTCCTTCAGGTGCAGAATTTTCCCTTCCCTAACTTGTCTTCAACATTGGTCTTATGCAGCTGACCTCATGAATTGGTCCAGTGGCTACCATTCTCTACTTTCTGCCCTGATCTGTTAGTCATAATGCCTTAATCGTATTTGTGACATCTACTCAAACTTTTAAGGGCTTCTTGCTTGCCTCTGGGCCAGTCTGAACACACAGGATTTTCAGTCTGGGCTCAACTTATCTTTCTTATCTTACCCCAGCCATTCATCTGATGGTTTACTCCCCGTTCTCAGAACATGCCTGCATTCTTTCAAATGGTCAGTCCTGGGAATGAGGTAAGTGCATGCACCCCAATGTATTTTCAAGGTAATCACTCCGTGAGTGGCTCGTACTGAATCCTGCTGAGAATTTGAAGGAGGCTTATGAAATGAATCTCAGGGCCGACTTCCCCCACTGGTCAAAGGTTGCCCCACAGGTGTTAACTTCTCCATACTTCCGGGTAGTGAATAAGTACAGAGCTCTTACTTTTCTGGTTGGACCTGCCTGAAGCCAGTTGCAGCCTTCAAGGAACTGGTTCTCTATAAGGGGGGTAAGAGATTGGGTCAAGAGATCTTTTTGAAGTGGTGCACAACAGGTGTTTGTAATTATGTGCATGGTTAAAAAAATAAAAACAACTCAAAAGGTACAGAAGTATGTAGAGTGAAACAGTATGTCTCCTCCTCTGGTGTTTTGGTTCAGGGCTCTGCAAACTGCAGTTTACCACAGGCTCCTTGTCTTGTAAATAAAGTTTTTTTATTGGAACAGAGCCATGCCCATTCGTTAAAGTATTATCCATGGCTGTTGTCAAGCTACAGCATCTGATTGGGTAGTTATCACAAAGGCTTTGTGGTCCATGAGATTAAATATTTGGCCCTTTAAGAACAAGTTTGTCGACCCCTATTCTAGTCATCCTGGTTTCTTCCCTGTAAACACCCACTGGTAACTGTTTGCTGAGATTTGGCATGCGATAACAACTGTATACATGGTATATATACCTACCTACCTCTGTGCCCCTCCACAGACATACATACGATGACTGTATACATAATG
Source organism: Herpailurus yagouaroundi (assembly GCF_014898765.1). Taxonomy (NCBI): domain Eukaryota; kingdom Metazoa; phylum Chordata; class Mammalia; order Carnivora; family Felidae; genus Herpailurus; species Herpailurus yagouaroundi. The sequence continues at coordinate 124,065,695 of NW_024412376.1, read as the reverse complement.
CATGCTTTTTTCCAACTTAAAAATATCTTACTGATTTTTCCTTACTAATATATATAGAAGATCCTGATTCTTCACTTATACTTTAGAATATAGTATTCTAATAAGCTACCATTTATTTAACCAATTCCCTATTGATGGACATTGTGTTATTTTGTCTTTTATTATTACAAATTATAACATTATATTTATACATGCTTCTAATACAAAAAGATTAACTCCCTGAGTGTTCCTATCTTAAACTTTGTTTCAGTCATATGCCTGCCATGACACATTGTCCACAGTATGCATTCACTTTTACTTGAGGGGAACAGGATCATTAGGGGCTGGAGTTTTGGGTTAGGCCTTTCTCATGAGGTTCTGTGTAAGTTGGATCTTGAGGAATCAAGATGAATAATGAAAAGGGGGTAGGAGGGGCAGTAGGGCTACATCGTTGAAGGCTTGTGGTTACCAAAACCTTCACGTGCTCTTGTGTTGCACTGCCCAGAACCAGAGCCATGAGCCATGGCGGTTCTTACGCACTTGAAACGTGGCTAGTTCACATTGAGATGTGTGTGAGATGGGTGTGGCAAGTAGATCGACAACAGTGTTTGAAGACTTAGTGTGGAAATAAGACAATGCTATGCTTCCAGAGTAGTATCTTGGATGTATTGGAAGTATTGTTAAAAATAATTTTATTTGGGAGCGCCTAGGTGGCTCACTCAGTTGGTTAAGCATCCGACTCTTGGTTTTGGCCCAGGTCATGATCTCATGGTTCTTGAGATTGAGGTCCGCATCGGGCTCTATGCTGATGGCGTGGAGCCTGCTTGGGATTCTCTCTCCCTCTCTCTTTGTCCATCCCCCACTTATGCTCTATCTCTCTCTCTCAAATAAAGAAGTAGAAACTTAAAAAAAAAAAAAGTTTTATCTGTTTTTACTTTTTAAAATGTGGCTACCAGAAAATTTAAATTATGTGGCTTGCAGTATTTTCTATTATTACTATTAATAATATTATTAATAATATTACTAAATAAGCTATTAATAAATAAGCTCCTCTGGCTTATTTATCCTTCCATATGGACCGTAAGGCTCATTCTTAAAACAGTGAGGTAACACGATGAACCTAGTTTTACAGAGATTAAACTGGTTGTGTTGTGGTGTGCTGAGATAACTGTTTGTAGCTGAGCCCTTGCTGTGTCCTAGGCATCATCCTAGCAGCTTTATGTGTTACTAACTCAGTCTTCACAGCAAGTCTGTAAATGTAGGTACCCTTCATCTTGCAGTGGGGCTTGGGTCACAGGGAGGCAGACCTCCCGGCCCAAGGTCGACTGATAATGCCTTGGCTGTGGACCCAGGCATTTTGATAGCACAGCCACATATTGAACCATTACAAGTCACCCAGACGGTGAGTTAGAAAAAGGATGTGCTCTTTGCACACAGTAAGCACTTAGGCATTTGACAGCAAACGCATGGTAGCTGATAATTTTCTGACCCTATTATTAGTACTTTAAGTTTTAAAAATGGACCTCCATAATACCCTGATACTTTGGTTTTACATTCTTTTCACCGTGGTTGGCGGTTTCACACTTATCTTTTTGGATATCCAAGCTGCAAGTTGAGTTTCTTGTGTTCTGTATATAGCAAGTTTTTAAGAGTATGTAGTTTTTTGTTTTCTCTTGTCATACTCAGGAGGCAAATTTTATTTTGTCGTCTTCATTTTTCACAGAGCAACAGAGAGGCGAAGTAATGTGGCCAAGGTTTTATAGCAGGGAGTTATAAAGCCATAAAAATATGTAGTTTTGGTCACTGTTTTGTTTTTACAAGTAAACATTTTCTGTTTGAGCTTGGACCTAATTGATCATAAACAACGTATATTTATTCCTAAACATTTTCTTGGATTTCGGATGATACATACTTTACAGAGATGTTTCTTCATACAAAAGGTGTATCAGAGAGGAGAATGGTTGCATTAATGAGAGCCAAGTTGCAATGCTTATATATATATTTTTTGATGCTTAATGACTATAGAGTATTTGAAGAGAAAGGAAGCTCATTTTTAAAGAAACATCAGCATAGATGGAACTAAAATGGTAATGGAGAGAAGGCCAGAATTTCTGTGAATGGTACTTCTTCAAGAGCTGACTTCCAAGGCTGTCCTTCTTGAGTTAGTCCTAATACCAAATATTTTCTAAAATGTTAAATTTCCCCAGTTTGTAGCTCAAAGTTGTAATCTCATAAATGCTTAAATCTTGCTGATCTTCACTGTGGAATGGGACAAGTTTACGTTGTTAGTTGAGGAATGACACGCACACTGAGAATTTTCCTGTAAGTGGTCCTTCTCTTCCCTGGAATGGTGACCTTGAGCAGGGAATTTCCTACCTTCTCTAGCAGTCCAGTTCAGCTTCAGAAATCTTTTCCCTGTGTTAAGCTAAAACCTGACACCAAACCTGCTACCTGTGACGTTTGTTTTAAGTTTTATTTATTTATTTTGAGAGAGAGTGCACATGTGCGTAGGGGAGGGGGAGGGAGAGAGAGAAAGAGAGACAAACAGACACATACACACATAGAGAATCCCAGTGTGGGGCTCAAACTCATGAACCCTGAGCCAAAATCAAGAGTCAGAGGCTTAAATGACTGAGCCACCCAGGTGCCGCCCTCCCCTGGTCCCCTGGGACTTTTTTTTTTTTTAAAACATTCATTTTTGAGAGACAGAGCATGAGTGGGGGAGGGGCAGAGAGAGAGGGAGACACAGAATCTGAAGCAGGCTCCAGGCTCTGAGCTGTCAGCCCAGAGCCCGACGCGGGGCTCGAACTCACAGACTGAGAGATCGTGACCTGAGCCGAAGTCGGGCACTCAACCTACTGAGCCACCCAGGCGCCCTGCCCTGGGACTTTTTAGTTCTACCTCTTGCGATCATACAGAGTAAATACACACATAGAGACTTTTGCGGTTATTGGAACAGAGGCCCCCAGTCCTTCCTAATCCCTCATTTGATTGTTTTGGAGCCTGAGTTGGCAAACTTTTTTTAATGGCCCAGATAATACTTTAGGTTTTGAAGCTACTTAAGGTCTCTGTTGCATAATTTTCCTTTCCTTCTTCCAGCCCTCCTCCTTCCATCCCTCTGTGTTTTTATTTTTTGCAACCCCTTGGAAATATAAAAAACACTCTTAGCTGACACAGGCTGGACTTGGCCCCACGGTAGCTTGCCAGTCCCTGGTTTTAGAGCCTCTTCTGTCTGGGATGATCTTTGGGGGGGGGGGGGCAGTGCTTTCTTCATGGTGCTGCCCCAGAGCCATACAAAACTTCTGTAAGAACTGAGCAGCACAGAATAATGGATTTGCCACTATTTCAAGTACTTGAAGTGCCTGTTGCTTGTTTGAGCTTGGTCACATTTTCAGCTTAAAATGACCTTATTAATGCTGACCAAGACTTCGGTTTATCTTTTTTATTAGACCACATTACATCTCCTAGGATATTTTTAGACTTTAGCCTAGGACCATCCGTATATACAGCTATCTATGTCTATTTTTTTAATAGTTTTTAATTTTTTTTATTGAAGTGAGGTGGACACAGTGTTATATTCGTCTCAGGTGCACAGCACAGGGACTCAACAACTGTGTTATGCTACCTCACAGGTGTAGCTGCCATCTGTCACCATGCATGGCTACCATAGTACCATGGCTATAGTCCCTGTGCTGTACCTTTTGTTCCCGTGACTTATTCACTCCATTTTGCCCATCCCCCTACCTCCAACTCCCTGGCAGGCATCAGTTCTCTGTAATTATGACTCTGTTCATGGTTTTTGTTTGTTTATCCATTTGTTTTGGTCTTCCACATGTGTTTGTCTTTCCCTTATTTCACTTAGCCTAATACCCTCTAGGTCCATCCGTGTTGCTGCACATGACAAGATCTCATCTTTTTTTATGGCCGAGTAATATTCCACTGTGTGTGTGTACCACATGTTTATTCATCCATCTGTTGATGGACACAGGCTGCCTCCCTGTCTTGACTATTGTCAGTCATGCTGCAGTGAACATAGGAGTGCATATATCTTTTCAAATTAGTGTTTTTGTTTTCTTTGGGTGAATACCCAGTAGTGGAATTACTGGGTCTTCGGGTAGTTCTATTTTTAATTTCTTGAGGAGCCTCCATTCTATTTTCCACAGTGGCTGCACCAATTTGCATTCCCACCAGGCACATGAGGGTTCATTCCCATTTCTCTGCACCCTCACCAACACTTGTTATTTCTTGTCTTTTTTATTCTAGCCATTCTGACAGATTAAGGTGATACCTCATTACGGTTTTGATTTACCTTTTCCTGACGAGTGTTGTGGTGCATCTTTTCATGTGTCTCTTGGCCATCTGGTTGTCTTTGGAAAAAATACCTGTTCGGGTCCTCTGCCCATTTTTAATCAAATTATTGGGGGTTTTTTGGTGTTGAATAAGTTATATATTTTTATATCCAGTTATATTAAACCTCATCTTAGCTGGAGCCATTTCTTGCTCTAGTCTGTTGAGAGCTTTCTGGAACCTACTTTGTCCTCTAAAGTGTTAACGGAATTTCTCTCAGCTTTCCGTTACCTGAATGCTTGATAAACATACCTGGCTCTTCCACTCAAGTTACAAGTAAAAATTTGAATGAGACATAGCTGAGAACTAAATCTCAAATCACAAATACTTAGAAAATAAGGTAGTTTTAGTATGGGGCTATAGCTGGTCTCTACTCTTTTTAAAAAAAAATTATTTTGTAGACTTGTACTTGGATCTGCATTGTGGCATCCATCAGCTAGAGGTTTTGGTCATTACAAATGGCTTTCAGAGTGGGGCACCTGGGTGGCTCAGTCAGTCAAGCATCTGACTGCAGCCCAGGTCATGAGCTCCTGGTTTGTGAGTTGAAGTCGCGCATCAGGCTCAAAACCTGGAGCCTGCTTTGGATTCTGTGTCTCCTTTCTCTCTGTCCCTCCCTTGTTCATACTCTGTCTCTTGCTCTCTCTCAAAAATAAGTAAAAAATTTTTTCAGTGTTCATTTTTGAGACAGAGACAGAGCATGAACGGGGGAAGGTCAGAGAGAGAGGGAGACAGAGAATCCGAAGCAGTCTCCAGGCTCTGAGCTGTCAGCACAGAGCTGGACCCGGGGCTCGAACTCACAGACCGTGAGATCTTGACCCGAGCTGAAGTCGGACGCTCAACCGACTGAGCCACCCAGGCGCCCCAACATTAAAAAATTTTTTTAAAAAATGGCTTTCACAGTGCTTAGGCAGGAAATAAGTCTAATGGCCAGAAAAAACCTTAATTCGCATTCAAAAATAAAACAATTTTAAGTAATGATTTTTTTCAAGAAGTAGCTGATACATACATATATATATTTTTTTTTTATTTCAGAAAGGATTTACACCAGCTGCCCCGGTTCATTCCAATAAAGAAGATCCAGCTACCCAGACAAATTTGGGATTTATCCATGCATTTGTCGCTGCCATATCAGTTATCATTGTATCTGAGCTGGGTGATAAGACATTTTTCATAGCCGCCATCATGGCCATGCGCTATAACCGTCTGACGGTGTTGGCTGGGGCCATGCTTGCCCTGGGCCTGATGACGTGCTTATCAGGTGAGTGTGCTCTTTCCTCCTAATGACTTCAGTGGATTAAGGAGACAGCGTGGTGTGGGCCGTTGAGTCATGGAATCATCCAGCTAGTTGGGTTGCAGTTTGGTTCCCAGAGTTCCAGAATTTAGTAAACAGAATATGGTATTGGTACATAAACCGCTGAAAACCATGTTGCGCTTTTAAAGTTACATTTTCAGCTATTCACAGCCAAGACACGTACTTCTCATTTCTTCACTAGTTTTTATCCTTGCTATGACTGTGTGTATCCTGGCTTTTTTTTCTTTTCAGTCCAGATAGGTTTATATCTGATACCTTAGAAATAGGACTCAAATACATTTCAGGGACATGTTGGAAACCAGTAGCTGTTGAAGGACATTTCATAGTTACTGTGTTTGGTTACGCTGTTCTTACCCCATTATAAAATGTTCTTAGACTCCCAGTTTGTGTTTCTATTCTACAGACTTCATTTTTTCAAAGAATTAGACCATGCGAAAGTAAACGTTAACACTAAATAATTAAACAGAGTGGAGTCTCTAATTCCAAAGCCACCCCAAGCTGGGAGGAAAGCCGGGAGCTTTCCCCTTATAGCCAGACTTGGTTTGGAGCCTGATGTCGGGTAGTGGCCTAATGATAAGTTCCTTAACCTGCGAGCTTCAGTGTCCGCGTCTGTAGAACAGAGAGGATAAAGCCTACTTCCCTTGTAGGGTTGTGGTCCGTGTTAAGTGAGATCCTATATTGCAGGTGCTCGGTCCTCTGCCCCTCAGCATCTCTCACATCTGAAGCTTAGTTCTTCATGTACAGAACAAGTTCTGTTTCTGGCTGCTTGGACACCCGTCCAAGTTAAAGTTGTTTTAAACCTAAAATAAAGGAGTATTTTACTGATTAAAATAATTTGACCACTTTACACATTTTAGAAGTTAAAGCATTAATCATATTTCATAATAAAAACAATTTTTTTCTTCCAAAGGAAATTCTGACACAGGAAATAGGGAGAGTGGAGAGAGTTGTTAAGTGGTGAAGTCATCGTTCAGAAGGAGTATGAATAGTATCGGAGGATTTTATTTTTTAAACTTCTCTCACTTCGAGGGTAGCTTGAAAGCTGGCCTCTCTGCCTGTTCCCTCCTCAGAACCCGGTGCCCTGGGCTCCCCACCTCTTCTCTCTGATCACTTCCTTTTCCTCAGCTGAGGGCCACCTTGGTCTCCTGCCCTGCCCTCTCCGGTCTCCCCTTCCCGCTGGCCACGCTGCGCACCTGTGCTGTAGGCTGGTGCGGTGGTCTGCAGACTTTCCTTGTGTCTCATTTGGAAAAACTCTGCACACCTCTCATGTGGAAGTTATCTAAAGCGTGTCATCTTAAGTTCAAGGGGTTGCAGAGATCTAATTTCTAGTATATTTTTCCTCATAGAATTTTACCCTAATGATTATGACTTTCTCCTTGAAAATCTCTTATGGATCACACTGTCATTTATCTGCAGCAAAAATTTGCATATAAAGTGAATTTTAAAAGAGACTGATAGGGGCGCCTGGGTGGCTCAGTAGGTTAAGCGTCCGACTTCGGCTCAGGTCACGATCTCATGGTCCGTGAGTTCGAGCCCCGAGTCGGGCTCTGTGCTGACAGCTCGGGGCCTGGAGGCTGCTTCGGATTCTGTGTCTCCCTCTCTCTCTCTGCTCCTCCCCTGTTCATGCTCTGTCTCTCTCTGTCTCAAAAAATAAATAAACATTTAAAAAAAAATTAAAAAAAAAAGATACTGATAGTTTCCTTTGTTAAGTCTTGAAATGTTAATATTTTTTACAGATTATAGTTATTAATAGTACAGTTGATCAAAGCAAACTATATCACAAACTACATACATTCGTATTACGTATATTTAGCTAATATATCACACTACCCAACACATTTTTTTAAAGTTTGGAAATGCATCTTTTAATGAAATGATAGAACTATTCTTTTTAAATTAGCTTATATGTCCTTGGATGAATATTTCTGTTGATAGAATTAAGCAGGGTGTCGCCTCAGTTCTGATCTTTATTTTTTTAAAGCTTATTCCTTTATTTTGAGAGAGAGAGAGAGAGAGAGTGAGCACAAGTGGGGAGGGGCAGACAGAGAGGGAGAGAATGTGTTCTATCAGCACAGAGCCCGAGATGGGGCTTGATCTCACGAACTCATGAGATTATGATATGAACTGAAATCAAGAGTCATATGCTTAACCAAATGAGCCACCCAGGTACCCCTATTTTTTTTTAATGTTTATTTACTTTTGAGAGAGAGCTCAAGAAGGGGAAGGGCAGAGAGGGAGGGAGACACAGAATCCGAAGCAGACTCTAGGCTCTGAGCTGTCAGCACAGAGCTGGACACGGGGCTCAAACCCATGAACTATGACGTCATGACCTGAGCCAAAGTTGGATGCTTAACCGACTGAGCCACCCAGGTGCCCCTACATGTTAGTCTTTTACTTATGAGTACTTTGTTTAACTGGCTATATTTAGAAATAATGGAGAAAATTGAAATATTGTTCATTTGTGTGTACTTTCGCCAATAAAGGATTTTATTTAAAAATTATATCACATCACATATTTTAAGTATATTTTTGCCAGAACCTTGGAGCTGCAGATATAGCTCATTCAGTTTATGGAAAATGTCTGCCACGTTACCTGATTGCTATAGCAGTTCTAGTAGGTCCATAGTAAATCATCTAATCCTAATCCTGTGACTCTCGGTCACAAAGCATTTGACTTGGTTTTTGAATTTAAATGAACATGATGGGGCGCCTGGGTGGCTCAGTCGGTTGAGCGTCCGACTTCAGCTCAGGTCATGATCTCGCAGTTTGTGAGTTCGAGCCCCACGTCAGGCTCTGTGCTGACAGCTCAGAGCCTGGAGCCTGCTTCGGATTCTGTCTCTCCCTCTCTCTATGCTCCTCCCCGGCTCACACCCTGTCTCTCTCTCAAGAATAAATAAAGAAAAAAAATTAAAAAAAAAATAAATAAATGAACATGATATGCATCCCCATGACAACCATCTGCTTTAGAATTCTTCTAAAATGGATGATAGGTGGCTGGAGTAGGCATGGCCCCCAGCTATGAGAGTGCCACAAGGGCGAGGTAAGACACCGAGGGCTGTAGTATTTCCTTCTGATGATCTCTTTGCTTCGTGTAACAAGACTCTGCCTTAGGGAACATGCATTGTTTACACTGGTTGGAGAATGAAAGAGGCACAGTTTCTCAGTGAAAATTGTCATTCCTATCAAGGCCCAGGTACCCTATTTCTTTTCTTTCTCTCTCTTTTTTTTTTAATGTTTGTTTATTTTTGAGAGACAGAGCGTGAGCAGGGAAGGGGCAGAGAGAGAGGGAGACACAGAATCTGAAGCAGGCTCCAGGCTCTGAGCTGTCACCACAGATGTGGGGCTTGAACTCATGAACCACGAGATCATGACCTGAGCCAAAGTCGGACGCTTAACCGACTGAGCCACCCAGGGGCCCTGCAGGTACCCTAGTTCTAATGCCATGACCTTTAGTTCCAACAAACATAATGCCATTATTTCTGATGTCATGACCTTACCAGAAACTTGCATAAGACAGGGAAGCCCCAAAGCCCTGTGTCTGATTTATGCCTTGATTGAAGACACCAGTAGTTTAGACCCCCTCTCTGCTGCCCGAGGACATCTATTTTTCCGTACTGTGGGGAAATGCACCATAGAAGGCTGGGTAAAAGGCATCCTTGTAAAGGAGACAGACGGCAACCAAGAAGGGATGTGAGAAAGGGAAGCCGGCAGGACTCCTTAACCACAAGCATGTTTTTAGGCAGATGAATTTTAGGAAAGAGAACCTATGGAAGTTGAACTTCTGGAAATAGATTCTTTTGCAAAATATTCATCTGTGTCCCCTCATGAAGTCTTTGAGAATCTCTGGGAGTATGTCAGTCCCGGTTCGGAGATTGCACATTTGCAGCTCTTGTCTCTTATACGCCAGTGGAGGGCTAAACATGGGGGGGCCGGGGCGGGGGGTCACATTCCTGCTCAGCCCCTCACTTAGCTGGGGGCATTTACCTAGCCCCTCTGTGCCATTTGACAACAGCATGATGAGAATCCTGTGTACTTCAGAGGTTTTTTTTAATGTTTTTATTTACTTTAAGAGAGAGAACGTGAGTGGGGGAGGGATAGAGAGAGAGGGAGAGAGTCCCAAACAGGCTCCGCACTGTCCGCATGGAGCCTGATGCGGGGCTCAATCCCAAGAACGGTATCATGACCTGAGCTGAAATCAAGAGTCGGACGCTTAACGGACTGAGCCCCCCCAGGCGCCCCCATGTTAGAGTAGAGTTTACTACTCTGCTCTTCCTCCTCATGTTGTGAGCACACACTCTGCTCTTTCTCCCATTTCCCTCCTTAGCCACTTGTAATCTGATTTCTGCTTCTGACATCTTTGCAAAGGCTTCAGTAACCAGCTTCCCTTATTAGAGCTCAGTTTTCATTTCAGTGAGCCCCCGCAGGCCACATTCACGGGCATACCCCACCTCTTTATTCTCTTGGCTTCTATGACACCATGTGCTTATCGTTACATTTCTGTTTCTCTTCGAAAACACTTTGTACCAGTAAATACTCACATCCCCCACCATTGTATCCTTGGCCCATTTTTTTCCCCTTCACACTAACGTCCTTGTGCTGAGTGCTCTCAGTTTAATTACCTAAAAGTCCGTGAGTCCCATATCTCTATCTTCACTCCAGATTTTTCTTGGAACTTCAACACTGCCACGATGTAGAAGGACCAGTGCGTTTGTAGCTCTGTTCTGACTGGTTGCAAAGTCCATGCTTAATGAGAAGTAACATCTCACTGTTCCCAGAGCAAAAGTGCTTGAGTGTCTGAGGGACAGTTTCCAAAGAAATAGGAAATAGAGGGAGAGTAACCAGGAGAAGGAAAAGTTACAATGCCAAGTAGTTTTTTTGCTCTCCCATGGAGATGTCAGGCAGAAGGCAGAAAAGATGGCTCTATAAGGATCAGTAAGTATCAGGGTGTTTTCATTTTAAGACTGTCTGAAGATAGAAGGAAGACTGAGTTTAGGAGATTTAAAAAAGCTCACTACGTTCCATTTTTAAATTTTAAAACCTTTTATGGAAAATATTTTAAATTTACAAAGTTGCAAAAATAAAATAGTACAAAGAACACCTGTACACCTTTTATACAAATTCAGTGTTGTTAGCATTTTACCCCAGTGCTTTAGCCTGTGTGACTTACCTGTCTATATCTAAGAAAAATTATATGTGTAGTTACATACATAATTTATTTATATATATATATATATGACATGTACATGTTATATATGCAGATACATAAGGTAGATAAATATACACATATATCTTCACATACAGGAATAGATGGATACATGCTTTACCATCTGTATTTTGGTTTTGTCAGTTGATTTAATATCCTCTGTAGCAGTTTTTCCCCCTCCCATAGAGGAGGAGCTAGTCTAGGTCAGGTATTACATTTGGGTCTTACTAGTTTGTTAGTCTTTTTTTTTAAGTTTTTTTATTTTTTAGAGAATGTGTGAGCTGGGATGGGGTGGGGGGGTGGGGCGAGAGAGAGAGAGAGAGGGAGGGAGAGAGAGAGAAAGAATCTTAAGCAGGCTCCACACATGGGGCTCCGACCTAGGGCTCTGACCCCACAACCCTGGGATTGTGACCTGAGCCAAAATCAATAGTTGTACCCTCAACCAACTGAACTATCCAGGTGCCCCTCTTTTTTAGTCTTTTAATCGGAAACACTTCGACAGCCTTTTCTTGTGTTTTATGATACTAACATTTTTTAAAGAAGACAGCCCCTCCCCTTTTAATGGATTGCTTCTCATTTTGTGTTTCTCTGCTGTTTCCTCATAATTAGATTAAGGTAATGCATTTTTGACCAGAATGCTGCATAGGTGATATTTGTCCCTCTGAGAACGTCACATCTGGAAGAACAAGATGTCTGTCTGTCCCTCAGCGACGTCAAGATTTTTCTTGTGTACTGTCTTTTTCTCTTTCCCTGCAACTAATATGCAGTCTTTAGGGAGACACTTTAAATAAGACCGTACGGACACCCTGTTGCCCATTGTTTAGGGTTAATGATTCTTCCATGATCTCAATTTACCTTGATAATTGCAGAATGATGGCTTTCTGATTCTAGTAGCCTATCCCCGTGTCCAGCGGGCCTGGCACACTACGCTCACAGAGCTCTCCTTCCCATCCCACTCGTTTGTCTCTTTGTTGTCAGTATAAACTTGGGGATTCATTGTTTTCAGTGGGTTATAATTAATTACCTAATTATATTGCTTCAATTGCCCCAGATTTGGCTGGGGGAAGCCCCTCCAAGCCAGCTCCCGTGTCCTTGCGTCATGTTCCCATCATTGGTTTTGTTCCTCCGTACTTTCTAGTACGACAAGATAGCACAAGTTCAGCTTGTACCTGGTCTGCATAGGCCTGGAATTAGCCATTTTTCTGAGGAGGCTTTTAGTGGGGAGTGGTGTGAGAAGCCAAGAATGGATGTCAAATGGTCTCATTACTGAGATGTCTTTGCTTTTTGGCCTTTTCACTGGATAGAGCTAGAAAATAATAGGTCTGTATTGTGTGTGTACATATACATATACACAAATGTATATATTTATACATATAATCAGAACATAGACGTACACATAAGCGTAGATGTGATGTGTTTCTAAACATGATTTTAAAATCTTGAATTTTGTAATTATAGTGACCTGGGACTATTTTATCTGTGCAGTTATACATTTGGCGTTCATCCAGATTTTGAAGTGTTGTGCCCATTTTATAAAAAGAGCATGTGAAGTAAAGGATAATTGCATTTATTATTTGTGTGAAAATCTCCTCTGGCCCTTCTGTAGTTTTTAAGTTTTAACTACTGAACTGATAACGCCGGTATAAATGTGTTTCATGGTTAGGATTTGGGTTCTTGATACAGTTCCAAGGTTTTTTTGGTATAACTTATACAGTGGTCCTCTTTTCTTTAATGGTAGGAAAGAACGATACTGAATAAATTCGAGTCTGTTGTAAATGTTATTTTAGGGTATGGTATAGCAATGATTTGTTTTCTTTTATCAGATATATTGAAATAATTACAAAGGAGCAGAGTTTGAATCATACCTATCATTTGAGAATCTTGTCATGATTCTTCACTAAAGAAGTTTGCAATTTAAAGACTTGTAATGAAGAAATATCACTTGCGTATGAAAGTGGTATAGCTTCCAGGTTATAAGATGTCCGACTCCTTAGAGGGCATCAGAGTTAACTTTCTACCTAAAGTTGACATGACATGTGGCAAGCCGGGTTATTATGTTTTAGATGAGCTTTTCCTTGAGAACAATGTTCAGTTATGATTTCTCATAATCAGAATTATGAGACGCATGCTAATTGTCCATACTCTGCATTTTTTTCCAGTTTTGTTCGGCTATGCCACCACAGTCATCCCCAGGGTGTATACGTACTATGTTTCCACTGCATTATTTGCCATTTTTGGCATTAGAATGCTTCGAGAAGGCTTAAAGATGAGTCCAGATGAGGGTCAAGAGGAACTGGAAGAAGTTCAAGCAGAATTAAAGAAAAAGGATGAAGAAGTAAGTCATGGTGCTCCTAAACGTCTGGACCAAAAAAGCACTCCACTAAGAATAAGTATTATCTAGAGGTTTTCCATGGTTATCCGTATCTGAGTGATATATGTGGGCTCCTCAAAAGAAGTTTAAAGAAAAAAAAATAGAAGCTTGTTTTGCCCACTTTGCATTCTTAGAGCGGTCTGTGATAAGACGCTGAGTGAACGGGGATGTGGTAGAGTGTCAACCTCATGGGATGAGGTTCCTCAGGGGATTGTAAGCTCCTGCAAAGCAGGAGCTATAGTTTGTATTTTACAAGTTTCTTCCCACAGCATTTAGGATAGTAAGTGATCAGTAAATATTGGTTGATTTTGTGGTGGAGGAACGGAAGAATTGAGAATGTAGTGTGTGTTGCTGTGTGAGGCCAGTGGTTCAAAAGAGAACTTTGGGGTCACATAATTTTTTTAATGTATGTTTGTTTTTAAGGGGCGGGGGCGAGGGGCAGAGAGAGAGGGAGACACAGAATCCGAAGCGGGCTCCAGGCTGTGAGCTGTCAGCACAGAGCCCAACGTGTGGCCGGAACCCACAAACTGTGAGATCATGACCTGAGCCAAAGTCGGACGCTTAACCGACTGAGCCACCCAGGTGCCCCTGGGGTTACATAGTTTTAGTTTCTTGGAGCATAGTCCATAGAATTTAAACAGTTTTTAAAAGAAAGATTAAGTAATTTTGTACTCTTTTTATTTGTCTGCTGGGACTATTTTCTCTCTTTTTTCTTTCTAATTTAGTTTCAACGAACTAAACTCTTAAATGGACCAGGAGATGTTGAAACGGGTGCAAGCACGACAATACCCCAGAAGAGATGGCTGCATTTTATCTCCCCCATCTTCGTTCAGGCTCTCACACTGACATTCTTAGCCGAATGGGGTGATCGCTCCCAACTAACTACGATTGTTCTGGCAGCCAGAGAGGCGAGTAATACTTGAGAAATGACTGCTTCTGTATTATTGTTAAAACTAAGCATAACACTGTTACTTCACTCCACAGGACCCTGAACAGTCCGTGTGGGCCAAGAGACTACTTCATATGTTAGACTATTTTCTAATCCCTGATAATCCCGATTCTCTTTAAAATGAACGGTCTCCAGCTTCTGCAGGCAGATGGTGTCCTGTGGCCCAACCTAACTGCCGTCTTTGGACTTCTGTTTACTCCTCTTCCCTCCAGGTTTGCTGGAGGGATAGATACCATGGCAGTTGTCTTGACTCGGTTTTCTGGCTTTTCTTAGAACTTCAGTGTTTCAGGGGTTACTTTACAAAATACTGTTCAGTGGAAAATCCAAAACGGCCTCAGTGTCCAGCACAAGAGAAATTAGTTCATTTACTAATTTCTACATAGCTCTGGGAATATTCACTCTTTGGTGAATGGAAGATTCAGGAAATCACAATGTTCCCAGTGCTTATCTCTGGGTAGTGCAATTACAGTTGACTTGTTTCTGGATATACAATTTGCTAATCTTAGCCCCCGGAATACTAAGGTCTGGAATGGTAAGCTAGGGGAGACTTGTGGTCACCTTGTCCTGCCCTTTGCTCTAAAGATGCACAACCTGAGGCTCAGAGACACCTGGCAACTTGTCCAAAGTCATAAGCTAGTTGGTAGCAGTGGCAAGGACTAGAAGCTGTGGCTCTTGGCCTTCTAGCATCTTCTACCATATCTTGTTCATAGATATCAAATGCCACTTATGTAAAAGCTAGCTTTTGGGGGGAGGTTGTTTGTTTTTAAAATTATAATCTTTATTTCTTTTGAGAAGAATTAGTAACGTTTTACATGAGGTGTCTTATTGGTCACACAGGTCTGTTAAGATCTGAGGAGATGGTTGTGGAATGCAGTACTGTGGGGACTTTTCAGTCTCTTGGTGATCTTAGCTGAGGGAGTGTCTCTATCTGTTAAATTATTGTTTTTATCTGATGGTAGGTTTTAGATAACAAGCGTGATTTGAATTTGTCCTTAACTCCTAGGAGATGCCTACCATAAAAGAGCAAGTTCCTTAACATAGGCCACAGTTTAAAATACAGAACGAGGGACGCCTGAGTGGCTCAGTCAGTTGAGCCTCTTACTCTTGATTTCAGCTCAGGTCATGATCTCCCGGCTTTGTGGGATCAAGCCCCATGTTGGGCTCTGCACTGACAGCGTGGAGTCTGCTTGGGATTTTCTCTGTCCCTCTCTCTCTTCCGGCCCCCCCTCCCCTTGAAAATAAATAAATAAATAAATAAAACATTTAAAAAGAAAAAAAGAAGAGAAAATATAAAACAAGTTGCAGGCCCGGACCAAGGGTTGGGACGGGGCTATTTGGTCAGAGAAGCATCAAAAATGTTGTATTGAAAGAAAAAGAGGAACTTGGTTTTTTCACTTGAGTCCTGTATTTTAAAACTTCCTTTTAAAATGTCACTGTAATGGCCGTGCCCTATAGTTTTCTTCATTCTTAGCCTTTTTTAGCGGCTTTCAGATTGTCAGCATTGGGACTTGAAACAAAGTCACCTCTTTCTGTGGTGGTGGGGACAGTGGTGGTGGTCCTGCCAGTGAGAGCTGTCATGATGGCAGAAATCACTACGTTTTTCTTCATCCTGTCGTCTGTGTGGCACAGACTGTGAAAGGTCCACATCTGCTGTCCGTGTCAGCTCCCTCGGTCTGCTGCAGTCTAGCAGCGTGGAGTGAGTCCTCAGCTGTGTGACCGCGTTCCCGCACCATTTCCTTGTCTGAAAATGGGGCATTTCCCTACTTCGTGGGATTATTCCGGGGATGAAGCAAGATGATGCATGTGGAGTCCCCGATGCAGTGCCACCGGCCACCAGCACCGTGGGGATACTGCGAGCTCTTCAGGGGCAGAAGCCAGCTTGTCTGTTTCCCTTAACATTCCTAACCTTTTCTGAGTAGTTTTTTATATAAATTATGCTGAGATGCAGTTCAGTCCATTTTAGTCTGAACTCTATTTCTTTGTTTCCAACTGAATTTAGTGTCCTTAATTAGGTACTAAGCAAAAAAAAAAAAAAAAAATGGGGGATGAGGTTCCAGGATCAAATGAATTTGGCAAATAACAAAGACCGAAAACTTCTGTTTTAAAGGAATTTTTAAATTTTATTCAATCCAGTGACTGTTCAAGCACCACTTTGAGATAGAGTGACAGCATCTTCACGGATGCCAGCTGAGAAGTTTGAATACACAGAATGAGCAGTGCGGCCCCGCTCTGCCACACGTGGTTCACAGAGGTGTCTGCGTCTCTTCCCTCCACGCTCTCAGTGGCAGTCCTGTCCCTGCTGGGTTCTGGATCACAGCCCCATGTCTCCACTCCGTTACTTAAACCTTTGCCTTTCTCCCAGCCCTGCTGTGAGCATTTTAGCACGTAGGAGTCTTTCTCATCTGCAGTTTCACACCTTACTGGATTCTGCTTCCCTTGCAGATGCCAGCCTCTCCGTCCCTCCCCCCGGTCTCAAAAGGCCGGGCTCTGATGGCAAACAGGAGTTGCTCTACTTTCTTGGTTTCTAAACGCACCGGACCCTAGTTTCTGACCTCATCGGGAGGATTGATGGGGGCTTCGAGTTCCCTGCAGCCACCCACAGGCCCCTCAGTGCTCCTCTTGGGAGGCTAATTGTCTGACTCCCTCCAGAGTCTTCTTTGGGCTCCTCTCCCTCCGTCATCCCTTCAGTGTTGCTTTTCTTACTGTTATGTCGTCCTCGGCATCTTCGTCTGCATTCTCCCTCTCAGGGCCGTTCTCTTCAGTCCTGTAGCTGCTTCACCATTGAACCCAACCGACTCCTGAACTTCTCCCACTTTTAACTTCTGTCAGCACCCATAAACCCTTTCTTCACTCCTTCCCCCCCCCCCTTTTTAATGTTTATTTTGAGAGAGAGAGAGAGCACAAGAAGGGGATGGCCAGAGAGGGAGAGAGAATCCTGAGCAGGTTCCACACTGTGAGCACAGAGCCTGACATGGGAATCAGGGCCTGAGCGGAAATCAAGAGTTGGACGCTTAAATGACTGAGTCACCCACATGCTCCGAATAACTTTTGAGTCATGTTGGTATTATCATAATTCATCTAGAGGATTATAGGTGAGAAGTATGGGTGTCATACCTGATTTTTCTCTTCTGTAACACCTATCACTAGGGTGTATCAATTCTGCCTCCTTAATTCTCAAATCCACCTGCTTTTCTCTGCTTCCAGTCTCCCACCCCAATCCAGGCAATTGAGCCCCTTGCCTTCAATCTTGTTCCCTTCCAGCTCATTCTCTGCACTAGACTTTTAAAGCATATACCTCCTGTTCTGTCACTCACCAGCTAAAAACCAGTGTGTCTTAAAGTCTAAACTGTAAGCCTATCGATAGGGTCCTTCATGAGCTGGCCTCCACTTAGGTTGATGGGATACCTCTCTTGTGACTCATTGGTTCTCTCTGGAAATGTGTGTTAACCTTTTCTGCAGTTGTCTCTTATTGCTGGCCTTTTGCCTTCTAGGATGTTCTCTCCTCCACAAGTCAAATTTTCCTGCTAGTCCTGCAGAGGTATTCTTTCTGGAAAATTTTCACTGGTCTTCCCAGTCTGAGGGACTCCAGTTTGCTCTGGCAGCAAGGATTTAGGGAATGAATACCGTGTTCCTGGCTCTGAGTTGAAGCACCGGAGACACAGTGGAGAGAAAGGGAGGCCGGGTCTGTAAAGGCTTGCCTTGTTTCCTCCTAATAGCAGACACTACCTGAGGGAAGAGAGGTCTGGGGTGAATCCCCTCAGCACTTGTCACTTAAGAGCTAAATATGGCCTGAATGGTGACAACTGCTGCCTGCTTGAATTAGCATTATTTTGATCTTAGAAATTTGTCTGCTTTTAGCTCGATTCCTGGATATGATTGCAAATATTCCCTCAAGCAGCTATTACAATTTTCGTACCTCACACACCTGAGTTTTTAGACGTGTTTAGGCTTTGTTATTCATTTCCATTTTCAGTGGCTAACAGTTATCTTTCTCAGGTAACAGTTTCAACTGCTTTTAAATTAATGTTAGTCACACTTGCTTCCAGGACCCGTATGGCGTAGCAGTGGGTGGGACAGTGGGCCACTGCTTATGCACCGGACTAGCAGTCATCGGAGGAAGAATGATAGCCCAAAAAATCTCTGTCAGAACCGGTAAGTCTTTTGTGCTTTAACTTACGAAGAAAATATCACTTAACTCTTAGAATTGCTAAGAGATTAGAAAAAGAGCTGGTTCTTAGTTTTAACATTCTGGAGTACATTTGGTTACTGCTGTTGCGAACGTGGACTGTTTTTCACATATGTAGATGCTAGTAAAATACGAGTTCATCTGAAAGCCTTACTGGATTTTTGGTAGCTGTTTGTCAACGTAAGTAAAACAATCATCATGTTGGAAATGAAACTTTCTGGCCTTAAAGGTGTGTCTTAGAAGACTGAGATTCGTAGGTGGAGACCATGTTTATGGATTCCACCTAGGAGAATTTCCTGTGTAGCTGCTAGGGCCTAAAAATGGAATACAGAAGTCTCTTCGCTTGTCAGAGATTGTGGAACATTCATTTTAATAACTGGGTTTTAAGATGAGTTACAGTCGTATTGCTGCTTACCAGCGCTGTCTCAATTTCAACACTGTCATCTCTCGAGACAACACTGGGGAAGCAATGCATTCTTATTGTACAGTCAGGCATATTACGTATGCTTTGCTTCACTTAATGGGGCCTGAATGTTTCTAATTTCTTTTCAGGGTTTACCAGATTGGAAGAGTAATGGGCAACACCTTAGCTCCCTCCTAGAGGAATTTTGCCTTATTTCACTTTGTTTCTCTTCTCTTACAGTGACGATCATAGGAGGCATCGTATTTTTGGCGTTTGCATTTTCTGCGCTGTTTATAAGTCCCGATTCTGGTTTTTAACAAGCCGTTTTTTAATTTGTATTTAGTTTAAGATAGGTAACTCTTGTCTTTATGTACATAGTGTGCATTATAACTAAAAGTGACGGAGAAGACATATTTTGTAGTGTTGATTTGCCAGTTTGACCCATTTAAAGAAAGTATAATGTCCAAAAGAAATAATCATTGCTTCTGTTTGCAACATGGATTTTTAAAAGAAACCAGGTATCTAAGTGTGGATTTTTCTTTTCTCCAGCACAATTATGTTGATATGGTCACCTTTCTTTTAGTTATTTGTGGGAGAGGGCATACATAGAACCATTGTGCGATGGGGTCTACCCTTGACTTTCTTTTAGTACTGACCCCTTTATGAGGAATATACATTTTATCCTGGATCACTGAGCTGTTTTTAAGATGATAACTGCCTTAACATTTTTCTTGAGGGAGGAATGAATTGATTTTTATCTTTTAAAATATTTCCTTAAGCCAGTAAGCAGTTTAATCACAAGTCTTTTAAAAATCAGTTTTCTTTTGTTTTTTTTTTTTTTTTTAAAGAGGAACATATTACTGTTAACATGGCAAGAATTGTTTGCCAGGTTCATTCCCCCCCCCACCCCACCCTTTTTTTTAATTGGGTAGGAAACCCAATATAAAAACAGTCAATATTTGACAACGTGGAGTTACTAAATTAAAAGAGAATACTGAGTGTATTCATATTTTTTCTATATTGAATAAACAATGTAACATAGATACGATGTAAATAAAAGTGGTATGACCAGAGCTTGTTTTCCCTTGTGTGTTATGTAGACTTGTAACTTCGTAGTATTAATATTTACAGACCAGTTTCTAAAGTCGGTATTAAAAAATAGGAGCCAACCGTCTTCTAAAGCACTGTCTCCCCATAACCCTCACACAGCTCTGTGAGGTAGAAGGTACTAACGTAAGGATGAAAAGTTCTAGGCAGAACAGTGCATCAAACCACACTGTTGATAGAGCCTATAATCCTCGATTACATAAGGCTACCTCATCTTATCATAGTAACTTTGGTAGTCACTGTCATTTAAAGTGTATTCTAACTTGACTGTTAATGATTCTATCCAAACAACATAACTGCCTTCTCCCAGCCTGCTATGTTCTATTACCATGTGCACTAACTAGCACTGTTATTTAATAGCCTCTTTCAACCTGAAGGGCATGTCTTCCGCAGAAAACTCCCACGTGTTCCTTGTGTGAAGTAGAAGGGTAGACCCAGAGCAGATCGGGTTTACTGAGCTATTACGAAAGTTCACAATGTGTGATTTGTCATTTCGAGAGACTGTGGAAAAATCCAGTTAAGTCAGTGCAGCAACCATGCTGTAGTGACACTGTGGGAAAGACCGCTAACCACTATCGTGAAGAGATCTTAATGACTGTTTTAACGGAAGTGTAATTACAGGGTAGAAAAACACAGTGTCCACCTGGGAAGATAAAACACTTCAAAGAAATCTCAGCTTGACATCCCTAGACCACACCACCACTCCCCTAATACTGCTTTAGATTATTACAAACAGAGCAAGCAAGTAATTGCATTCTTTCTTTTCCAAGACCAGAAAGGAGAATTCCCTGTTAGAAAGTAGCTGGTGCCATCACAACCCCGACTGGCAGTGCAGGCAGCCTGGCCCAAGAACTAGCTTAATGCGGGGCTAACAGACAGCATAGCTTTCTTGAGGCTCTACCACCTTGTACCAGGACAGTACTACTACTACTACAAGAATTTGGCAGTTCCGACACGAAGCTACGAGGTTAAAAATCGCTAATGCGGTTAGACTCCATTGCTGAGTAAAAAGAGAAGAAAATGTCATTGGTGTTGATTTTAAAATATTTAATAGTCTTCCTTTAAAATCCAAAATAATGTGATTCTTACAAGTTATGTGCCACATAAAGCGGGTGTTATTTTTTGAGAAATGCAGGTGATACTGAAAAACATAGCACTGAGGTATTTTTTATTTTTAAAATTGAGTAAGGAAACAAAGTCTGGATCTAATTAGTTTTACATTTACAAAAAAAAAAAAAAAAACGAAAAACAAAACAAAAAAAACCAACCGATGCTACTGCTTGGCTCTTTTGTTATGATTTTAGGTTTGGAATACATTACAAAAGTCTACGGGAAAGAGCAATATAATAATAGTACATGTAGTTTTAGAAAACTATGCACATCATAACCTGGAGAAATGATCATACACCAAGAGGCCTGAGTGGAGGTAGGCTAATAAAACACATTACCTCTTCTCAAAGGACAGTGCTGAAAAACAAGTGCAACCAATTGTAACACCAAATTAAAATGGCAATAGTAAGTTGGTAACAAAATGATCCACGTTTTATGTAATATTGTACTTCCAAACACAGCTCATGAAAATCAGCAGAGAACCTAAGATAGCACCATTGAAACCATTCATTATCCCTTCGTGCTTCGGTACAATTTAGGATTGGGGCAGAATACAATACCTACAAGATGTCCATCTCGTTTTTGTAAATCAGTTTGGATTTCAATTCAATGTTTGCTTTAGGAAAAGTACGTATTCTTAAGATCAGTTAGCCATGTACATATAGCTCTACCTTTTTGGAAGTTAAGACAATGGGCTACATCTAATTTTTATCTAAAACCAAGAACCAAGCAGTAAGGACAGCAATGTCAAGAGTAGCACAACCAAGAATCACACAGAACATTAGAAAGAATTTGGTGTATGTTTTTACAGCTACTAACTGATGTTAACAATTAAAAATTTACAAAGATAAAACTTTTTTGCACTAACTGGTTTCAACACAGCACTGAATGTGACTCATCTTTGGGCTTCCATCTCTACATAGAGTAAATGTGCAAGTGCCATACTGAGGCCCTTCCCCAACTTACGCCATAGTAAAACAGATTCCAAAATAATTCTAGAATGGTCTAAAGTTACAGCTGTTCTAGCTGACATGGGGGGGAAAAAAAAAGACATTTCCTGGCCAACTTTGTTTTGCTTGATGATTGTCTAGGTACATAATACATCAATCTAAGGATAATAGAGCTTTCTCTACTAACTCTTTAGTACTGGCACAACCATTGCCAGCAGTGAATTTGCACCAGTACAGAATAACTCAAAACACACATAAAACATTTGAATGTCATTTTTTAAGCGATGTCACAGTTTGTTTCCTCAGAAATAAAAGCATACATTTGAAACACATTTTCATTTTAAGCCTCAGAGTTAAACATGTTCTACATCATTAAATCCAACTTGTGGCTGACATGCTTTGGTTATCATTCTCTGAGGGGTCCCGAAAGCTAGATGGTACACGCCACTGGAGGCCTGTGGGACTCAAGAGCTCCTCGGAGAGCCCTAGAATGGAGAATTCTGTTCCGATGTATACTAGCTAAGAAGTATCCTCCAACTTGTAGGCTTCAAATGTCCCAACACTACTTGAGTGGCTAGTACTGTGTATGAAGGCCTTGTTTTTGTAGAGCCAAGCAACAGTACCCTAAAGACAGCAAACAGTTTTTGTAGGAGAGTACAGTGCACATACGTTGTTCCACCTGTATTTAAGGACTTGAAATGGGCTTTACTATGGATATGATAGTGACAGCCATTTGAAGATGCCGGTCTTCTTACTAACATTTCCCCAAATGGGCAGAACAGAGGCAATGTGTGCCACTGGTTCTGTCCTACTGGCCTTTGGCTGCATTGGGGAAGTAATCCTATAAAAAGTACCCATAAAATAGAAAAGGCAGCAAGTGAAACTAGAAAAAAGGCTGGAGCTATACAAAGCAAATTTGGAAGGAGTTACCTTTATTTTTTCTTAAATGAGTTGAGAACAGGAGGGAAGTGCCAGGGCATCCGGCTTTGGGCCCTCCACTGCCGTCCTGAAGTAAAACAGATTTGGATTGGCCCAGGGACAGTCCTGGTGAGGGCTGGAGACTGCGCCCCCAGATAGAGGAGCCAGTTCTTTTAAGTAGAAGATCACGAAGCAGAACAAAACAAACCACAAATTAAATACATGACACTGTGAAATCACTCTGATGAGAAAACAACACAGATATTTAAAAATATAAATAAATACATTTAGCCATTTTCATTCAACAAACCCAGAGAACTGCTTTCAAAGCAATTGCCTCTTTAAAATCACGTTCTAAATTCTTCCATAAATACTCACTATTTTGATTGTCACTGAATGCAGCACCTCAGTGTTTGCTGGTGGTGGTGATGGGATTCCACTTCAACAGTCTCTTCATAAACTATATCCTACTTCACTAAACGTTTCCCTAGGAAGACCCAGGCAGCTTACAAAAATATTGTTAAATACTCAAAGCAGAACCTGCAAAGTATTATTTTATTTAAGAAAAACAAGGAATGTAGTGTTAAATTATGACAAGGGGGAAAATATGCAAAACAGTCACATGGAAACAAAGTTTTAATTTTTAAATGTCCACATTTGCTGAATTTCTTGTGAGCTGTTCAATACTGTTTTAAATATCCTGAATTAATAACTAACTATACCAACAAAATTTATCCCCTGTGTTTCCACAGGAGACATATTTAAAATAAGACCAAATTATACTTTTCTTCAACTGAAGTTGTCTTTTTCTCAGTCCTTTTTGTGCAAAAGAGATTATAAGAGCAATTCAAATGGAAACGCTGAAATGACATGCCAACATTTCAGAGCACATTTAAAACACCCAGAAGAATTCTTGAAATTATCATATTCTAAAATATTACTACCAGTCACTTTTAGGTTAGTTCTATACATCTATTCACACTGATGCAACTGTCCTAGGCCTCTGAAAATAAACAGGCTCATTGGTCTCTTTTGGTGTCTACATGATAGGCAAGACAGGTTTACAATAGTGTCGAAACGGAACTAGCCATCTACAATCTCTTGACTCCGCCACATTCAGAACCAAAGTCAAAGTTCATTTGGCTACCTTGAAATCACTCCCAGAAACCTGCTACGGTTCACTGGATCTAAACATTTCTCAGAAATGTATCATTTTAAAATTTCACCTAAGTGATGATTTGGGGATCCTTTAGAAATGGTAATGCTTAAGATAATAAACTTTATCAAAATGAATAGTTGCAATAAAGTGCTTGTTACATTTCAAAATGATGCTTTCAGACTGTGGTTATGTTGTTTTCGAAGTGTGTGCTATTCCTACAGAAAGGATCCCCAGGCATGAGAGTTGGGTGGTCTCACCTGTCTCAGAAAGCAGCAGCGCTATCTTTTGGTAGGCTGACAATAGGCACGTTACCCATGCGGATGAGGCTATACTAGTGCTATGGCAAAAGGGGGAGTAAATTAGAAAAGTGGAGGCATGTGGAGGGTTCCTACCATATTCATAGTTATATACAAATATATTAAATATGCTATAAAAATAGTCGACTCTTTTCCTTTGCATTTATTTCAGAAGCTCCTTTTAGAGGAATGCTCACCCAACCCAAACAAACTTAAAAGGGTCTCTCTCTCCAATTGCTAATTAAAATGGCAAGTGCCTTTGTGCTGTTCCTTTTCCACCATTTGAAAATTCCAATCTGCTCACTCCTGGCTAGACTCACTCAGCAATAGTAATATCCAGTGTTTATACCTTCCAACACTGACTCCCAAGGGACTAGGAATAGGATCACAGATATTGGAAAGGTTATAGACTTGAATGAGTTTTCCACAAATGTCCATCATCAACAAACTCCATCACCAAAGAAATAGAGAAAAAGAAAAAAAGGAGAAACGAGCAATACCAAAGTAAAATGCTATCTGCATTCCACTTTAAAAAAAGGAAAAGGTTTACCTCACTGTAGTGGAAACATTAGAAATCAAGTTGAATAATATCCAGTTGAAAATAATTTTCACCACTGTGGAGCCGGAGAAAGAGTACTATTTCGAGGGGCCCCTTTCTAAGGCCTCTTGAACAAAGGTTCATCTCCCTTCACTGCAATGCCCTGCATGGAGCTGCACTGCTTCAGTGCCCTTAACTAACTGCAAGCAGACCGCTTTAAGGCAATGACCAAAGACTCTTAGCACTTCTGAAGAATGCAAATAACATTTTCACTCTTCTGCACTAAGTATTCTGTAACCACCTATTCAAAGTCACTGGCATCTTTTATTACTAGTACATTCCTAAACCAGATGTAAGTAACAAAGCGGAGCATGGGACTCGAATTACCCCCTCAGCTTAGGACAGAGTTTGGAGACTGAACAGTAGTATTTACCTATTGCCATCCCCATTCCTCATATTTGCTTTTCCTCTAATATATTCCAGCTCAAAAATCAGAGTACTTTTGAGCATCTGGGTTCTGGTCTGACACCACTCTTAGCAGCAACGTGACTGACCCCCGCAGCCTCGCCTGAAGGGTTTAACAGCACTGGCACCGGGGGCCACCACAGTGCAGAGCAGGGCGACTGCAGAGCAGCTCACGTTTTTCCAGATCTTCAATAGTTTGTCACTTAAAAAGTGCCACCCAGAATAAAATGTTTTGTAAGGAAAAATGAATCGCTGTAAGAGTACAGCGGAGGGAAGATGGTGACTTTTAAGTAGCTGAAAGGTGTCTGTATTTGGTATTTTTTCATTACGTAGATTTGGGATTTTAATGAACAACTTTGGCTACAGGAACGAAGATCAGGCAACTGCCCAGTCTTCATCAGAATGCTCAAGTCTCAATTATGGGGGAGGGGCAGGGGCAGCTCTGCAACCCAAGTTCAAGAAAAACCGGGGGCTGGGCGGGGGGGGGGGGGGGGGGGGGGGGGGGGGGGGCCGAACGGGACACAGAGGAGCTGAGGCAGTTGGCGCTTACTAGCTCTTCGACAACACTATATATTGACAGCCAAGGGAACACAGCTAGCTGTCCCTTTAAATTCAATCAATTCTAAGCAGGGCAAAAATGGGCTGTGAGGAACAACAGGAATTACAAAACATCATTTTGTCTAATTTTCCTTCCCAAATATCTATGAGGATGGAAAATACTTGAAGGGACTGGTAGAGGAGAATGTGAACAGTCTACAGATTTACCTTGTGGCTTGTCTTCTGCTTTGCCTTTGAAGACCTAAGTACACAGTACTCACCGTTCACCATCTTTCCCTTTAAGTACGGTATTTAGAGGATAAATCTTAATAAATATTATAGTTCTTCATATCTTTTGTTATCCATACCACTAAATATTGCCAATAAATAAATGAGGCACAACTCAGATATATGGAATGGCATGGTAAGGTTGAGAAAGGCAATCTGAAAGGGGAGAAAACTAATACTGTTGCCATATTCTACATCAATTTCACCTATGTGTACCTACGCTCAAGTTACATACATATTCTGACAGCTATTCTTGACATTCATGAGGAAGTCAGAAATCTCTTCATCCAGATCATTTAGCTAGAAGAGGAGCTTCTTGATATGTTCATTATTGATTGGTATCCAGTGACACTTCTTTTGTAGAAGGCTAGGTACCAACTTTCTTTGGTTATTTTCTTCTTCAATATGAACTCTCTAATAGATGTGTGGCCAGGTAGAGTTGTCTGTAGAAAGACAAAGTCTATCCTTTTGGGATGAGAGCAAAGTGAAGGACAGAAAAGTCATAAGAACGGTCTTAGAAATTCCTCTGACTCCTTTGTCGAGCAATTCTATAGTACAATATTTTCATTGCTCAAAACCTTTTTCAGTTCTGTTACACATTTCCTTTTAAGGTCAATTTTGAGTTAACTACAGCTTGCTATCCTCCCTTCAGTAATAATTTTTGATATTTTAATAAGGAAGGCAGCTATGCTCACCACTATACCACCAACGCCCGCTTGATATTTTAATAAGGTATTTCCATTAATTTTCCTTTGCTCTGTGGTTGTCAATTTAATTATTAGTACCATAAAAGCTCTAAGATGATCTTTTTATGTATGTAATTTCTGTTGGAATTTATTACCTTTAGAATCTAATATTGCCAAATGAAATCTTAGTTCACGTTTAGAAAGCATGTGAGTTACAATATTCTAGTGTTATAGTAAAGGCAAAGCCAATTCTTACCCCTTCTTTTTTCTTTGTAGGAATATCAAGATCATATATAGAAAACATTGACAGGTAATTCTTAACTGTTCAGCTTTAAAGGAAGATGCTGATTTAGGAAACAATTTTGTGATCACATCAATGACTCTGATAGTGTCAGGATGTCACCTTGTATTTATTTCTAAGTTACTTGTACCTCCAGTCCAAGAGACTCAAAGCAGTCTTCGTGGAAACTTAGGAGAATCATAATGGCACTGACACCCACATGCTGTTAAAAATGTACTAAGGTTTCAAAACTGCTACTGAAACCAGACAATGAATTCAAGATGGTGAGTTATCACCTGAATCAAAATCAAGGCACTATGGGTTTTTTTTTTCCCCTCAAATAACCCTGAATCATTTCTGACTAAAAGAAGCATTGAAATTGTGAAGGATAATAAAAAGATTCCAACAAATCCTAAAAGTTAAAATTCCCACCAGTGAGAATGTTAAAAAGTGCCTAAAATCTTTTGTGTGCAAATTTTACTCCTATAACTGAAACATTCTTGAAATTACTTCCAGGCTTATTGAAAACCGTTTACACAACTATTTCCAACTATGAACTATAT
Organism: Herpailurus yagouaroundi; assembly: GCF_014898765.1. Lineage (NCBI taxonomy): Eukaryota > Metazoa > Chordata > Mammalia > Carnivora > Felidae > Herpailurus > Herpailurus yagouaroundi. The sequence goes on along the minus strand of NW_024412376.1, from coordinate 124,038,048 downwards.
ATCAAAATATGTGACCAAAACTTCCAACCATCTAAAATAAAGCAGTGCAAATCCTATTTTCAAACATAAATGAAAAATAATGAAATAAAGGATATTTCTGAGTAACTTGAAAATCCTGTTGTCTCAATAATTTAACCTGGAAAAAAATATCCATTCCCAGCAGCACATCATACCTCACTGAACAAACTGTGACATCACAGCCAAAGTATGAACAAAAAGCCTTGTGCCCCGGAAAAGTGAGAACACTACCGTGTTGTAAACAAGAGGGGAAACAGAGGATGTACTAGTTTGCACATGGCGTCAGAATCTAAGGAAATATACTCATACCTAAGAGGAGATAATGCTTTCATGCAGCTTACAAAATGTTTTGCTTTCTCTCCTTTTATCCATATACATAATATTTTTACAGTATCTGTACATAGAGCATTTGAACCACACGACATTCTGAAATTACTATTCAATCATTATCTGAAAAGGGAGAGGGGATGGGGAAGGGGTCTACTGGGTCTACCGGACTGTCTTCATGGCATCGTTGTACGCAAACCCCTGACATGACAGTGGCGTGTCCTCTGTAACACTTGAAAACAGGCACAGAACCACTAAAAGTTACTAACATTGTTAGTGCCTTTCTGGTTGACCGGAGGTCATGTTTCATAGCTGAGCTTAACATTTGGCAATCTATCTTTCCATTTGAAAAATAGCTGGGCGAGTAAAACACTGTCAGAATTGGCTATGGCCCCATGATCATCTCCTGCTGGCTGGTATTTAATGTACATCTGTAGCACTAGGCAGCACTTTCTCTGCTAACTAAGTCCAGAAACTAGAACACTCAATACTGCATCTTGTGAAACTGCTGGACCTTCTCCTCCTAGTCTCAGATCATCTGAGCAACTCTTAAGGACAACCCCTTCCTCCTGAGATCAGAGAGGAGGGATGTGTGCTACTGTGGTTGAACCTTGGAAGGATCGGTCAAACTATCAGTCCTGTGCCGATTCAGTTGCTGCTGTTGCTGAGACTGGTGCTGCTGGTGATGTGACTGAGGGAAAGTGCTCTGTTGTAGTGGAAATGCAGCAGAGAGGATAAGCTGAGTCGAAGGATTCCCGTGGAGCAACCTTGAAGTCTAGAAAACAAATGAATTATGCAACATTGCTTTACCCTCGTTATGCTGTCTACATCAAGATTTACTCAAGTTTTCTGCTCTACATAGGAGCAGAATCCTTAAATTCCACATAATCTACATCATTTGTACTTTCTCATTTAAAAATAGTATTTTGGAAAATGCTTATGAGGCTTTCCCTTCTTTTGAAAGTACACAATTTCTTTCTTTAAGGAATCTGAGCTAGATATTTTATGGTAGAGAAAGCAATCTATGTCATGAGACCAACCACACATATTTTTTCCTTTTATAAATCCTAAAGACCACAATTTTAGACAGTAAAATGTAAGCATAGGAAGGAACATACGAAACACATATACTCTGGGGTCAAAGAGACAGTGCCTCTGCAGTCTGTTCAGCTGGTTATGGCGGCACGTCAGTAGCCCACAGCATGGGCCACTGGGTTCAAACTCTGGCTAACCCACTTGCTAGACTGTGTGACTTGTTCAAACTATTTACTTCTCTGGGACTCGGTTTCTTCATTTACAAAATTAAGATAATCGCAGTGCCTCCATACTGGGTTTTTATTAAGATTAAATATTAACATTAGTGTTATTTAAAAGTACCAGAAAAACGAAGGCAAAATTAGACACTTAAGTCTTATATGTAGCAGTGTGGTTGTAAAAACAAACCAACCAATCACACGAGGGCACAGGATCTGAAATCAGAAGCCTTCAATTTGAGTTGTGCTCTGCCATTTATTTATTAGCTGTGTAACCCTGGGCAAGTCTCAACTCCGTGAGCCTCTTTCTTTCACCTGATTTCTATTTCTGGTTATACAAAGGAAATTAGCCCAAAGAAAGTGAAGTTTTAAATGAATTTTCTCAGTCTTACTGACAACACACCTTGATGCAGCGCTCCTAATCTAAACATACGATGGGAGATTTTTGCAAATGTTTATAAAGGACACCTGTGCACACACGTGTGTGCACACGCATACACGCATACACACACACACACACACACACACACACACACACACACACACACACAAGGACAGGTCCTTGAACCCTACACTTTGCCAAGGACCTAGAAAAACCTCTTTTTCTGTTATTTAGAAAAAGTTTTTGTAACATAAAGAGCTCAGGATATTTGTGAGTCTTACAGGATTACAACAGAGGCGTATTTGGAACCAGGTGTTATATAATCAGAAAAGCCAAATTGTGTATTTACTATCTACATAGAAGTGCATTTCTAAAGGGTATTGTCTACCTTATTTCTTTAGGGGCCCCATGTCTTTGGGATACTTTTTTCAGAAGGGAGGGATAAGAGAATGCTTTTTATTTATTTTTTTGGGGGGGGCAGGTTAATTTGTTTTAATTCCAGTATAGTTAACACAGAGTGTAATACTAGGTTAGCAATAGTGATTCAACACTTCCATACAACACCTGGTATTCATCACAAGTGCACACTCCTTAACCCCCATCACCTATTTCCTCCCCCCAACCACCTCCTCTCTGGTAACCATCAGTTGGTTCTCTATAGTTAAAAGTCTATTTCTTGGTTTGCCTCTTTCTTTATTCATTTGCTCATTTGTTTCTTAAATTCCACATACAACTGAAATCATATGGTATTTGCGTTTCTCAGTCTGACTTGTTTCACTTAGCATTATACTCTCTAGCTACATCTATGGTATTGCAAATCACAAGATTTCATTTTTTTCATGGCTGAATAATATTCAAGTGTACACACACACACACACACACAATCTTCTTTATTCATTCATCTATTGGTGGACAGTTGGGTTGCTTCCATAATTTGGATATTGTAGATAGTGCAGTAAACACAGGGGTGCACATATCCTTTCAAATTAGTATTTTTGTCTTAAGTGTTTTTACTTTATTTTTTTAATGTATTTATTTAAATTCAAATTAGTTAACATACAGTGTAGTATTGGTTTCAGGAGTAGAACCCAGTGATTCATAACTTACGTATAACACCCAGTGCTCATCCCAACAAGTGCCCTCCTTAATGCTCATCCCCAACCTACCTCCTTTCCAGCAACCCTCAGTTTGTCTTCTGTACTTTAAGAGTCTCTTATAGTTTGCCTCTCTGTTTTTATCCTATTTTTCCTTCCCTTCCCATATGTTCATCTGGTGGGTTTCTTAAATTCCACAGATGAGTGAAATCGTATTTGTCTTTCTCTGACTTATTTCGCTTAGCATAATATACTCTAGTTCTACCCATGTTGTTGCAAATGGCAAGACTTCATTCTTTTTCATCGCTGAGCAATATTCCATCGTATGTAAGTTATATATATACCACATCTTCTTTATCCATTTGTCAGTCGATGGACATTTGGGCTTTTTTCATAATTTGGCTATTGTTGATAGTGCTGCTATAAACATTGGGGTGCACATGCCCCTTCGAATCAGCATTTCTGTATCCATTGAAAAAATGCCTGGTAGTACAACTGCTGGGTCATAGGGAAGTTCTATTTTTAGTTTTTTGAGGAACCCCCATACTGTTTTCCAGAGTGGTTGCACCAGTTTGCATTCCCACCAGCAGTAAAAAAGGAACCCCTTTCTCCGCATTCCTGCAAACATCTGTTGTTTCCTGAGTTGTTAATTTTAGCCATTCTGACAGGTGTGAGGTGGTATCTCATTATGGTTTTTGATTTGTATTTCTATGATGAGTGATGTTGAGCAGATTTTCATGTGTCTGTTAGTGACATGGATATCTTGAAGAAGTGTCTATTCTCATGTCTTCTGCTAATTTCTTCACTGGCTTATTTTTTTTTGGGGGGGGGTGTTGAGTTTGAGAAGTTCTTTATAGATTCTGGATACTAACCCTTTATCTGACACATCATTTGCAATACCTTCTCCCATTTTGTTGGTTGCCTTTTAGTTTTGTTGATGGTTTCTTTCGGTGTGCAGAAGGTTTTATCTTGATGAGGTCCCCATAGTTCATTTTTGCTTTTATTTCCCTTGCCTCCAGAGACATGTCTAGTAAGAAGTTGCTACGGCTGAGGTCAGAGAATGCTTGTTCTTTTAAGAACTCTTGTTCCCTGACAGATTTAGAAGACTGGGACCTTAAGGCAAGTTCTCTCCTTTTTTAAGGTTTTGCTCAATTCTCATTGAATATTATTTCCTCTAGATAATAGTTTATAACTTGTTATAAGTTGTTATTAATTCACTTATAACAATAGCTAGCCTAGTCATTAACAGCTACAGTATGGGCTTTAAGATCTACAGGACTGTCAGTATGACTCAGACATTTAGGCAATTAACCTTAAGTTTTAGCTTTCCATATCACCAGGTTAAGAACTCTATGTGCACCGTAACACGGGTGATAAATTAATAATGTGTTTATGCCTGAGTATACAATATTGAATCTTCTAATCACACCATATATTGTGGAACCCTAAAATTGATGATATGATATGTATGTGGCTGGCCTACATGGAATGGTCTCCAGCACAAATCTAGGCTAGCCTACATTCAGAATTGCTCCCCTTAGGCAAGAAGGGAAAAAGCTGGATTTCCAGATGTCATAATCTGCTACTGTGCACTCCACTGAGAGTACCGAGGTCCAGGAATTTATCCTGAAATCCCAGCTAACCCTACGTAACTTTCTTCCATATCCATTAGATAAGCATATATCCAGGTATCTATTGAGATACATGAGAAGACATGTGTCTACATTTTGGCTGATCTGAGTGTTTGCTACATTAATCAAGACAGTGCTGATAAATTTCAGCTCGTTATGTGCCTTGTAACTATGTTCAGTGATTTACATGTACTGTTTACCCATGAGATATCAACTATTAGCACCTCCATATTATAGATGAATTTTGGTAAATAACCTACCAAAGGTCACACAGTATATGGTACAGCAGTGACTCAGTCTCAGGGCAGCCTGACTTTAGAGCCCAAGCTCTCAATTATGACATACACAGCCCTCCACAGTATTTCTCCTCTGATATTAATTTATAACCAAAAAATCATTATAAAATTTAATCCAACATAATAATTCAAGATAATGCCTATAACTTTTTTTTTTTTTTAAATCCCTGTTGACATGCCTGCCCTGTAGAGTAGAGCATAGAATCTGATGGGCTGCTTAGAAGGAAGAAAGAAAAGTGTCTGGTGAATTCTAGAAACTCTAGCCGGACAGAACTCTATATAAAGTGGCTTGATGTGTAGGTGGGCAGCAAGTAGCTCCTTATTTCTATCCAGTAGTTCAGAGAACTGGCCATGTCCACAGCAGTGCTAGAAGTCTTCCAGAGACCAGACAAGGGAAGAAATGATAGCTAGCTGGACAAGCTTTCTGTCCTTCCAGAGATTTAACTTGTACAATAAGCTTGTATGGATTTTTCGGATGATTTACAAAACTTCTCTTAATGTCTAATTTCATTATGTGAAAGTAAACGGGCTTGGGAGAGCTCCCATGGGCAAAATTACCTGTAAAAACTGCTGTGGTGGTTGGGTCAGCGGAGCCTGAGAAGGTTGCTGAACTGAAGCAAGCGGCTGTTCCTGGGAGTTCTGCTGCTGTGTGGCTGGCAGTGCCTGTGGCTGCTGTTGCTGGGTAGCAAACGTAGGGTAGGCAGTCACCACCTGCCCCATGAGCATTGTGCTGGGTACCATGACCGCCCCACAAGCTACAGGAGCAGTTACTAATTTGGTCACAAGCTGCTGACCTTGAGAAAATCTGTTAAGAGGAAATAAAGAGAAGAAGGGACGTCAGAAAGATAAAGTATTTGTTATAAAAGGCAGTGAGTTGAATACTTCTTTAATACCCAGTGATATTGCCAGTTTAGATTTTTAAAAGCTGTACGTTCCAATTTTGTTTCATGTTTTTAAAGATTCCTTCTGGGGCACCAGTAAAACAAAAATGTATAAGCAAAATGAAATGATCACAAAACAAATACAAAGTTTCTGGATATCCATGTGCAAAAGAATAAAGCTGGGCCTTTACCTTACCCCACATACAAAATTAACTCAAGAGTGGATTAAAGCACTAAACATAAGGGCTACAAGCATGAAACTCTTAGGAAAGAAAACAGGGGGAAAGTTTCATGACATTGGATTCGGCAATGATTTCTCAGATGTGACACTCAAAAGCACAGGCAACAAAAGAAAAAAAACAGATAAACTGGATATTAAAATTAAAAACTTCTGTGCATCAAAGGACACTATAGTATCAACACAGAGAAAGAGAAACCAACAGAGTGGAAGAAATTATTTGCAAATCATATCATCTGATAAGGGGTAATAACTAGAATATATAAAGCAATCCTATAACAAACAATCTGATTAAAAAATGGGCAAGTATCTTGAAAAACGTTTTTGTAAAGAAGAAATAAACGGTCAGTAAGCAAATGAAAAGATGCTCAATGTCACTAATCATAAGGGAAATGTGAATCATTTCACTTCCACCAGGATGACTATGATAAAACAAACAAAATAACTAGTGTTGGTGAAGACATGGAGAAGCTGAGATACGCACTGCTGAGAGGAATGTAAAATAGTGCAGCTCCTATGGAAAACAGATGGACTATTGCTGAAAAAATTAAGTACAGAATCACCACATGATCCAGCAATTCCATTTCTGAGCATATGCTCGAAAGAACTGAAAGCAGGATCTCAGATATTTGTACACAAATATTTGTTCACAGCAGCATGATTCAAAACAGCCAAAAGATGGATGCAACCCAACTATCCATCGATGGGTAACAAATAAAATGTGGTATATTCATACAACAGAATATTACTTAGCCTGAAAAAAGAATAAAATTCTACCACACACCACAACACAGACAAACCGTGAGGACACTGTGTCAAGTGAAATAAACCAGTCACAAAAGACATGCACTGTATGATCCCATTTGTGTGAGGTATCTAGAGTAGTGAAACTCATAGACTTATGTGCTTAGAAAGCAGGAGAGTGGCTTCTAGAAGGTAGAGGGTAGAAGGAATGGGGAATTATTGTTCAATGGGTACAGAGTTTCAGTTTGGGAAGAAGAAAAAAGTTCTGGAGACTGATGGTAGTGATGTTCACAACAGTATGCATGTACCCAATGAACTGCTGAAACAGTTAACATGTATATTTATGTATTATTTTACGACAATGAAAAAAGTTTTAAACCTGTTTAAAAAATACTTTTCTTTTTATAAAATTACTAGGTACTTGCGAGTCCGATATATGTGTCCTCCAAAATGCACATTATTTTGCTAACCATGGATAAACTTACAGCTAAGCTATCATAAGGGATTTCTAAAAATCTCCCTAGTTTACAGAAGACATTTACACTGCAAATTGTATCTTATAAACATAAATGAAAATTAAATGACATTCCAACAGTGAATAAAAGTACCATCAATTTATTCATTTATCAATGCAGTATAGTACTTACCATATTAGAAGTCACTAACATTCACTCCCTTCCCACCTTCCTTCTTCTATTTTAAAAATAATAATAATAAAAACCCTGGTGCCTGTTCGGGGAGTAACATTATTTCTATTTGCCTCTTCTGTGAAATGAAGTTAGCTGCTCACATTGGTCACTACAGCAAGAAAACTGAGCTAAGCCTCTCCTGGGAAAGGAGCATAACTGCACTTACAAACTGAGGAAAGTACATAACGGTGTCCAACTTAGTACAAATGCACTTTATTATTTATGTGGTCTCCACAAGACAAAACCTATTTTTTTGTTTTTGTTTCCTTTTCTGTTAAATTTATTTCAATTTTAGTTAACATGAAGTGCAATAATTGGTTTCAGGAGTAAAATTCAGTGATTCATCACTTACATACAACATCCAGAATCTATTTTTGAATCCATACCATATCTTTAAAATAAAACACTCTATTTTATGTATACTTCAGGACCAAATGTATTATTCAATGCAAAAAATATGTATATTTACATATGAAGAATGATGCCCAAAGAAAAAGTAACATTTGGAAGTGTTTTAGGCACAGAAGTATTAAATCCTCGATTCTCTGTAAATCTTAAAAGAAATTAAAATCTGAATTGCCCAAACTGCTCACTGATAAAATGTGATGAGAATACTTCATCCATCTCTGGCACCAAAAGACATTCTTCAATCTACTTATGCTTAACTATCACTTCTGTGGCTTTGTATATATTGTTCCCTGAGCTGAGAATACCCTCCTGAGACTTCCTATCACATGTACACCCACAGCCAAGCTCTTTAAGACTCACGCCAAGTACCTCCTCTGTGAAGTTTGCCTTGACCACACTCCTCTCTTCACCTGTTTGCCTCAATCTATAAACCTGCTCACTTCCTCTTTCTAAAGACCTAAGCAGAAGTATTTATCATACAGTAATAGTGATTTAACTTTTTATGGCTTCCTAGTCTGATCATTCTTGAGATGAGGAATGTACCAGCCATACTCACTTTAGTAGGCACTCAAATGTTCGCTGAAATATATATTTTCCCCTCAAAAAAAAAGAGGTTCTACAAGTAGTTGCTAAACTGTATCCTCCAAAATGCACATCAGCGTTCTTGACTAATGAAATTTTCCTCAGGCTTTAAAACGAACCCTCTAGATTTCAATGGAGCACATTCATAACATCTCCTTTCAGAATATCAGACCTAAAAGTTGGACTTAACTTGAGGAACTAAGTTCCAAAGAGAAGCAACTTCTCCCGCTCTCACTGTTTCTGTGATCCTGTATCTTCTTTACTCTCTGGAAATTATTGGATTTTAACAAAATCTATTAACACAGTGTGATACAACAATGAAATTATAAAAGCAGCAGCCTACTTGTATTACAGTAAAATAAGTAAAAAATAAAAAATATTTTAAATAGAAGTTTTAAGACTATAGAGATCCTATAGTCATTAAAACATAGCTTCCCAATATATGAAATAATGATATTTCTTCAAAATACTTGTTTTCTGTTGTTGTTTCTTTTGGGAGAGTGAGCGAGAGTGCGCACGCTAGGGAGAGGGGGAGGGGAAAGGGAGAATCTTAATCCATGCTCAGTGTGGAGCCTGACACAGGGCTCAATCCCAAGACCCTGGGATCATGACCTGAGCCAAAATCAAGAGTTGCATGCCCAACTGAGCCACCCAGGTACCCCCAAAATATTTGTTTCTAAGTCAGCTATTTGGACTGCCCACTAAAATAAGTCATGAATGGCTATTTTTCTAGAATGACCCACAAATGTTTAGTGTACTTTTGAAATCAGACACCAAAGCTAAAATTCAGAAACTGCTCATCACCCCCTTTGCTACCTATAAGCCTTTGACCAAATTACTATAAACTCACTTTTTTCTTATCTGGGAAATAAATGACCCTAATACACATTTAAATAAAAAAAAAAGAGTTAAATGAGACAGTGTATTTTGAGCACCTAGTACAGTACTCAAAAAACTCAAGAAAGGTAAATTAATTTTATTCCATGACATATATCAACTTATGCTAGTATCCACCCTAACCACTGTTACTGCCTGAAAACTCAACATTCGTACTACAATGATGAAAGTTTCAGAGTGATACAAACCCTGCCACAAATCTTATATAACAGTATGCCGTAGATGCTGGATTCTATAATATTTGGTAGAACATTTCTGGACCAAGAACAAAACTTGTTGTCCGTTTATTACAAAGTCCTTAAACAATGAACATATTCTGCATTTTTATTTCAAATTCAAGAACTCTGGGAGTTAGCTACAAACTGTTTTTTCAAATCAAATTACTGTTTTTTAACTAATCAATTTTTACAACTTTGGAAAAACTCATGAAATATGACAACTACCTGATCTGTCTGTCCTGAGTGAATGTAGTTACAGCAGTGCTCTGGGTACTGTTCTGTGGCATGCTAGATGGAATCTGGACCATGCTTCCGGCTGTCGGCTGTGAGATCACCATAGTGTTATACAGCGGAGTGGTGAGTGTGCTCTGTGTCTGACTAGGAAGCGAGGTTTGTTGACTGTGCCCACTCAGTACATTTTGTTGACTCTGCTAGAAAACAGAAGATTTTACAGATAAATTAAATGAAAACATTTTTTCAGTAAATATACATACACTATTAGCATCATTCTAACAACAGCTGGCAAGAAAAGAAGAGGCAGGACTTGTTACTCTGGGAGAAATCTAATACAAAGGAAAAAGACTTATAGTAACTGAGAATGAATTAGTCTTCAATCCTTGCTTGAATACAAGGTATGATTTTAGAAAAGGAGCATGATCTTAACAGGGATGAAATAAAATATAGATGAGCAATTTCTGTTAAATGCCCAAAGTGAGTGACTGACATTAGATCTTTATAGATTTCATTTGAAGTCTTGGGATTTATAGTCACAGATGTATAACAATTACCTGCATCAAATTTCCTGGAATTTATATGAAATTTCTTAGAATATTGATTAAACTATCACTGTGCCCCAACTATAAAATTTTTAAATGTCAAAATACTGAAAGCATTTAACATCAACAATTTAACAATTTTGTACCAAATATTTTAATGATCACCCTCAAAAATAAAACTTCCTATTATTTTATTTATTTATTTTTAAAGTAGACTCCAAGCCCAAGGTGAGGCTTGAACTCACAACCCTGATATCATGAGACAATACGGTCTTACTGGCTGAACCAGCCAGGAGCCCCTAAACTTTCTAATTATTACTGTTAAAATATGGAATTATTCGAGATAGAGCTTCATTTTTGTTTCAGCAATAGCACACATTTCAGTCACTGAGCACTCCATAACCCACTATACTTGATATCATTACCTGACTTGATGTACTTTGTAAAGTCTGCTGTTGTATCATATGCTGAGTTGTACCAATGTGTCCAGTATTCATTCCACTCTGAATTTGGTTGGTTTGAACGACCTGGCCCTGCATACTTATAGGTGCAAGTTGCTGGATGTTAGATGAATTTCCAGAAGAAAGTTGAACAGAACCAAAATTCAAACCAGGGGTTGACTGCTGTAAAAACATCTTCAGAAATAAAGATCACATTGTACCGTGAGATCATGACCTGAGCCAAAGTCAGACACTTAACCAACTGAGCCACCTAAGCACTCCTACAAATTAAGTTTTAAAAGCAAATATCAGGATGGTCTAAGTCATTCTGAATGAATTAGCAATAAATACAGAATAAAACATAATTCATATTCATTCTTCCAATTATCCTAAATCTATCATGTTTCCAATTGTCAGAAAAAGTGTTATAAATTTCAAAACCTCTACTTGTTTGAACACTTTACATGTTGGGGACCATTTGTTTCATCAGATGACATTACCCTAGCTCAGTGCTACTCAAGGCCTATGGACTGGAAGAGATCCAACATGGTGGAGAAGTAGGGGGACCTGAAATTCCCTCATCCCTCAAACACAGCAGTATTGAGGCCAAAAGACTTTGAATTCCAAGAGTCCGGGCTGCATAGTGACAAAGATGTCTCCAGGGACCCACAGGGACACCTAGCGGGCCACAGGGCTACTTCAGCAAACAAATCAAAGCACACCTAGTGGAGGGTCCAAAACATGACTACACGTAGGGAGATAAAGCAACCAGAATCACAACAACAGAGAACAAATTAACACACTCGAAAAAACACCTCCTGAAGGGCCAGGCCCTGGATAGTGTATGACCCCTCTTTAATATAGTAGTGCTCCCAGATGCAGGCCACATAAGTTTTAAAACACATCAGGGACAGAAAACTAGCCAAAATGATGAAACGGAAGAATTCCCCTCAAAAGAAATTCCGGGAAGAAATGACTGCTAAAGAATTGACCAAAACAGATATAAATGATACAACTAAACAAGAATTTAGAATAATTGTCATAAAATTCATCTCTGGGCTTGAAAAAAGCATAGACAGAACACACAGAAGACAGAACACAGCAGAGAATCTACTGCTGCAGAGATGAAGGGACTAAAAAACAGTCATGATGAATTAAAAAATGTTGTAAATGAGGTGCAAAATAAACTAGAGGCAAGGATTGCCTAACAGCAAGGATTGAAGAGGCAGAGGGGAGAATAGGTGAAATAGATAAAATTGTGGAAAAAGATGAAGCTGAGAAAGAAAAAAATTCTGGACCACAAGCAGTGAATTAGAGAACTAAGTGACTCAATGAAATGGAACAATATTTGTACCACGGGAGTTCCAGAAGAAGAGAGAGAAAGGGGCCAAAGATGTGCTTGAACAAATCACAGCTGAGAACTTCCCCTATCTGGGGAAGGAAACAGACATTGAAATCCAGGAGGCACAGAGAACTCCCTTCAGATGTAACTTGAATCAATCTTCTGCATGACATATCATAGTGAAAGTGGCTAAATACAAAGATAAAGAGAGATTTCTGAAAGAAGCTAGGGACAAATGGGTCTTAACCTACAAGGGTAGACACATAAGGGTAGTAGGAGACCCATCTACTGAAACTTGGCAGGCCAGAGGGGAGTGGCAGGAAACGTTCAATGTGCCGAATAGGAAAAATATGCAGCCGAGAATCCTTTATCCAGCAAGCCTGTCATTCAGAATAGCAGGAGAGATAAAGGTTTTACCAGACAAAAACTGAAGGAATTCATTACCACTAAACCAGCCCTACAAGAGATCCTAAGGGGGACTCTGAGTGCAATGTTTTGCAAAGACCACAAAGGACCAGAGAAATCACTACAAGCATGAAACCTACAGCTAACACAATGAGTCTAATCCATATCTTTCAATAATAACACTGAATGTTAATGGACTAAACGCTCTAATCAAAAGACATAGGTTATCAGAATGGATAAAAAAACAAGATCCATCTATTTACTGTCTACAAGAGACCCATTTTAGACCTGAGGACACCTTCAGATTGAAAGTGAGGGGATGGAAAACCATCTATCATGCTACTGGAAGTCAAAAGAAAGCTAGAGTAGCCATACTTCTAGTGGACAAATTAGATTTTCAACTAAAGGCTGTAACGAGATGAAGAAGAGCCTTATGTATAATTACAAGGTCTACCCTTCAAGAAGAATTAATAATTATAAACGCTTATGCAGTGAATTCAGAAGCACCCAAATATATAAAACAATCAATCACAAACATAAGCAATCTTATTGGTAAGAATGTGCTAATTGCAGGGGACTTTAATACTCCACTTACAACAATGGACAGATCACCCAGACAGAAAATCAACAGAAACAATGGCCCTTAATGATACAATGGACCAGATGGACTTGACAGATATATTCAGAACTTTTCATCCTAAAACAGCAGAATATACATTCTTCACAAGTGCACACAGAACATTCTCAAAACAGATCACTTACTGGGTCACAAAACAGCTCTTGATAAATATAAAAGAATTGAGTTAATACCATGCACATTTTCAGATCACAATGCTATGAAACTTGAAACCAACCACAGGAAAAAGTTTGGAAAACCTCCAAATGTATGGAGGTTAAAGAACATCCTACTAAAGAATGAATGGGTCAACCAGGTAACTAAAGAAGAAATTTAAAAATATATGGAAAACAAATGAAAATGAAAACACAACAGTCCAAACCCTTTGGGATACAGCAAAGGTAGTCCTAAAAGGAAAATACATTGCAATCCAGGTCTATCTCAAGAAACAAGAAAAATCCCAAATACAAAATCTAACAGCATACCTAAAGGAACTAGAAGCAGAACAACAAAGAAACCCCAAGGCCACCAGAAGAAGAGAAATAACAAAGATCAGAGCAGAAATAAACAATACAGAATACAAAAAACCCAGCAGAACGGATCAATGTAACTGAGTTGGTTTTAAACGAAATTGATACATCCCTAGCCAGACTTCTCAAAAAGAAGAGAGAGGACCCAAACAGATAAAATCACAAATGAAAGAGGAGAGATCACAACCAACACCACAGACATACAAACAATTATTAGAGAATACTATGAAAAATTATATGCCAACAAACTGGATAATCTGGAAGAAATGGATAAATTCCTAGACACTCACTCACATAGTACCAAAACTCAAATGAGAAGAAATAAAAAATTTGAACAGACCCATAAGTAGTGAAGAAATTGAATCAGTTATTAAAAATCTCACATTAATTAAGAGTCCTGGGCCAGTTGGCTTCCCAGGGGAATTCTACCAGACACTTAAAAGCAGAGTTAATACCTATCCTCAAGCTGTTCCTAAATATAGAAATGGAAGGAAACTTCTGGATTCATTCTAGGAAGCCAACATTATCTTGATTCCCAAACCAGGCAGAGACCCCACAAAAAAGGAGAATTACAGGCCAGTATCTCTGATGAACATGGGTGCAAAAATCCTAAACAAGATACTAGCAAATTGAACTCAACAGCACATAACAAGAATTATTTACCATGATCAAGTGGGATTCATTCCTGGACTGCAGGGCTGGCTCAATATTCACAAATCAATCAATGCCATGTATCACATTAATAAAGGACAAGAACCATATGATCTGTCAACAGATGCAGAAAAAGCATTTGACAAAATACAGTCTCCTTTCTTAATAAAAACCTTCAAGAAAGGTTAGAAGGAACATACCTTATCATAAAAGCCATAGATGAAGGCCCACAGCTAATATCATTCTCAATGGGGAAAAACTGAGAGCTTTCTCCCTGAGATCAGGAACACGACAAGGATGTCCACTCTCACCACTGTTGCTTAACATAGTGTTAGAAGTCCTAGCACAAACAATCAGACGACAAAACGAAATAAAAGGCATCCAAATTGACAAAGAAGTAGTCAAGCTTTTGCTTTTGGCAGATGACATGATACTCTACATGGAAAACCTGAAAGACTCCACCAAAAGGCTGCTAGAACTGATTCATGAATTCAGCAAAGTTACAGGGTACAAAAATCGATGTACAGAAATTGGCTGCATTTCTATACACCAATAACAAAGCAACAGAAAATCAAGAAATCGATCCCATATATAATTGCACCAAGAACCATAAAATACCTAGGATAAACCTAACCAAAGATGTAAAGGATCTGTATGCTGAAAACTATAGAAAACTTACGAAGGAAACTGAAGACACAAAGAAATGGAAAAACATCCCATGCTCATGGATTAGAAGAATAAATATTGTTAAAATGTCAATACTACCCAAAGCAATCTACAATCAAATGCAATCCCAATCAAAATTGCACTGGCATTCTTCTCAAAGCTAGAACAAACAATCCTAAAATTTGTATGGAAGCACAAAAGACACCAAATAGCCAAAGTAATGTTGAAAAGGAAAACCAGAGCTGGAGGCATCACAAACCCAGACTTTAGCCTCTACTACAAAACTGTAATCATCAAGACAGTATAGTCATTGGCACAAAAACAGACACATAGACCAATGCAATAGAATAGAGAACCCAGAATTGGACCCACAAATGTATGGCCAACTAATTTTTGACAAAGCAGGAAAGAGTATCCAGTGGAAAAAAGATAGTCTCTTTAGCAAATGGTGCTGGGAGAACCGGACAACAACATGCAGATGAAACTAGACCGCTTTCTTACAGAATACACAAAAATAAATTCAAAATGGATGAAAGACCTCAATGTGAGACAGGAAACCATCAAAACCTTAGAGGAGAAAGCAGGCAACAATCTCTTTGACCTCAGCCGCAACTTCTTATTCAATAAGTCTCCAGAGGCAAGGGAAATAAAAGCAAAAATGAACTATTGAGACTTCATCAAGATAAAAAGCTTCTGCACTGCAAAGGAAACAATCAACAAAACTAAAAGGCAACCGACAGAATGGGGAAAGATATTTGCAAATGATGTATTGGATACAGGGTTAATACCCAAAATCTACCAAAACACTTACTAAACTCCACACCCGAAAAACAAATAAACCAGTGAAGAAATGGGCAGAAGACATGAATAGACACTTTTCCAAAGAAGACATCCAGATGGCCACCAGACATATGAAAAGATGCTCAACGTCACTCATCATCAGGGAACTACAAACCAAAACCACACTGAGATACCACCTCACACCGGTCAGAGTGGCTAAAATCAACAACTCAGGAAACTACAGATACTGGCAAGGATGTGGAGAAAAGGGAACCCTCGTGTACTGTTGGTGGGAATGCAAACTGGAAAACTGTGGAGGTTCCTATCCTACAACCCAGCAATAGCACTACTAGGAATTTATTCAAAAGATATAGGAATGCTGATTCATAGGGGCACGTGTACCCCAACGTTTATAGCAATGCTTTCAACAATAGCCAAATTATGGAAAGAGCCTAAATGTCCATCAACTGATGAATGGATATAGAAGATGTGGTTTATATGTACAATGGAATACTACCTGACAATGAGAAAGAATGAAATCATGCCACTTGCAGCAACATGGATAGAACTGGAAGGTATATGCTGAGTGAAATAAGTCAGTCAGAGAAAGATATCATGTTTTCACTCAAATGTGGATCTTGAGAAACTTAACAGAAGACCATGGGGGAAGGGAAGGGGGAAAAAAAGTTACAAAAAGAAAGGGAAGAAGGCAAACAATAGGAAACAAATACAGAGAACAATCTGAGGGTTGATGGACGGTGGGGGAGAGGGGAAAATGGGTAAAGGGCATTGAGGAGGGCACTTGTTGGGAGGAGCACCGGGTGTTATATGTAAGTGATGAACCATGGGAATCTACCCCAAAAACGAAGAGCACACTTTACACCCTGTATATTAGCCAATTGGACAATAAATTATATTTGAAAAAAAAAAAAAGGGCCTGTGACCTGCTGGTTCTTCATCACCTATCATTCATAATTTATGGCATGAGACAGAAGTAGTTTTCACTTGAAGTTTCCCTTCTCCAAAATACTAGTCTGACAGATGTAACTTTAGTGGGTCAGTAGATTGACCAAATAAGACTAATTTGAATCATACCTACTGATATTTCACTAAAACAATGACTGATGATTGATTTCTAAATTCTGTACCAACATGTACCTAAAAGTCTATATAAAATATTATTTTCATATTATGGGTATAAGCTTACTAAAAATAAAGACTATACAAGATGAATCTAATCTGGAGAAACAAGGATGTTGATGGAAATATTCTTAGGAATGAATCAGACTATAAATTCAATCATATTGAGTAGGTAACCAATGAGTATTTACTGAACCAAATTGATGAAATGTATTTCTTGCATCTCATTTTTAAGTAAGAAAAGTCAATTTTATTAAGAAACCAAAATGTGAATGGCATGCTTTGTTGTATTCAAATATAATAACTTACCTGCAGCCCTTGACCATGGACCATTTGAAGTTGTTCTTGAATTTTTCTTAGTTCTTCTTGTTGCCGATGAATGTTTGCCTCTATCATCCGTGTCCGTTGCTCTAATTGGTCTTTTAGATGCTGCATGGCTCCTAACTGAGCTGAAAACTGAAACTGAAGTCCCATGTTTGGAAAAAGTGTAACATATTTTAGAATCACTTATTCTTCATAATTGTGCAATGTGAAAAATAAACAGTATATATCATGAGTTAAAAATGTTATACCAATTACTAACGTATTGCCTCTTGGCTCCTAATTCACCCACCTTTGCTTAGCTTTGTGCTACTGGAGCTGGACCTTATAAACATCTTCCTTTGTCAGTGGACACAAACTTAGTCATGTCAGTAGATGGAGCTAGAGGGATACTGCAAAGGGAGGTGGCTTTCCGGCAAGTCCCACTGGCATCCTTATGGGAAGCTCCCCAACAAATTTTGCTGTTACCCCAGCAGGTGGCTTCCTGCCCTCCAGCCCTGGTCTCTGGCACCTCAGTGAACCTCCCTCTCATCCAGTGGCTACAGCCACACCAACCCCAATGGGAACTGAGTTTCAGCCTAGCCTGGAGGAAGAAGTTTAGGAGGTTGGGAGAGTTTTCCAAGTTGTTCCTTCTTTGCATACTGTACTCTCCTTTTCACTTGAGGTTAGTGGCTGCCTCCTACATCCATTATGCCTGTATTCTTTAGAATTCCGTTACCAGTTAATATATTTTTTTATATTAGCCCTATTCAAATTTCCGGTATGGCTTCTGACTTCTGACCAGATCTTGACTGATTATGAGTATACACTGGCATTAGAAGACCAGAGATCATATTGTGGCTCTCTCTACCATTTCCTAGAACAAGTTTCTTAATCTCTACCATTTAACAAATGAAAAAGTAGCCGGTTCTTAGAGTTACTCATATCAAATTCTGTCATCCCTACAATGTCCTCTTTGTACACACTTGAAGGTTATAAAAATCTAAACAGATAACTAACCATATTTTTACTATTTCCTTTTTCTCAAAAATTTTTTTAAATGTTTCTTTATTTTTGAGACAGACACAGAGTGTGAGCAGGGGAGGGGCAGAGAGAGAGGGAAACACAGAATCTGAAAGCAGGCTCCAGGCTCCAAGCTGTCAGCAAAGAGCCTGACACAGGGTTCAAACTCACAAACCACAAGATTATGACCTGAGCTGAAGTCGGACACTTAACCAACTGAGCCACCCAGGCGCCCCTCACATTTTCAACTGAAACTGTTCTCAGACAAGTACAAAATGTAGGCTTTTAAAGACTAAGCAATTATGAATGAATAAGTGCAGACATGAATGAAAACACAGTTATTCTACTTCCAGGAGTTTCAATCTTATTTCACTATGTTTTACTTGAGTCATAAGCAGCTTTTATTTACTACTGCTTGACATTTAGCCACACTTAGTGATTCATCACTTAAGTCTATATAGGCTCATTTAACTATTTCTATGAATATTTAGCACAGGATATAGTATACCAAAAAGAATTTCAATTTATTGGAAATGTGCCTTAATCTTAAAATAGCCTCCCATAGTGAACTGCATCTAAAAGTGAGAAATGCTCTCCCAAAAGCTTTTTTTATCTTCAAAAGATTGTACTGATACTGAATACTACTTTTCAAAACGTATACAACTCAGACTTCTAAAGTTGACAATAATCATATCTTACATTAGATTACACTAGGTATGAGAAAACATTACAAATTTGTACTTGAGCTCTGCCTCTTAAAAATATTATTCAAAACGTTGTATTTATGTCATACAAATATATTTTATCCTAACAAAAGTTATTTATACCTTTGAATAAACTTTACATTGACATTACTTAAAGGATTTCTATTAAATGCCAATAAGATATAAACAGAAGGCAGAATAACAGGAAAAAAAATCTCAGAACTAAGAGGCAAAGTGGCTTTATCACTCAACAAAATATGAGGTCTGGATAGTTATGAACATTTTTCATAACATAGCAGGTATTATTAAATTTCATGAAAATATCCCTTTAAAATGTTAAGAAATAGTCATCCAGTATCTTGAGATTAGTGAACTAATAATATTGAAAGTATGCCTAAATATTTACATAAAAAATCTGTTAACCTTCAGAATAAAAAACACTGAGGACTCGATGATGAAAACTACTGTAACTACAGATAATATTTAAGCACCTTATATAATTATGTTACAGGAAGTCAAGGTTATGGTGTTTAGATAATTTACAACATTGTCAATATACTTGTACAGGTGTCATATAATGGCTAAAATTATATATAGTATAATTTAGATAAAAACCATGTAAGATAAAGGTATTTTTAGAAAAATGTTTTTTACCTATTCTTAACTATCATTATTTGAAATACTGTTAAGTCAAGGTATATTTAACACCAAACAAAACAGTTTGGATTATTTTTACCACTATCTAGTATTTTTAATGTGTTTGAAGCACTGAATGAATAGAGAGTCATAAATTACAAGTTAGGAATTTCTAATCAAAAGTAATTTAGTGTCAATTTTATAATACCTATTCTTTTGTCTCCTTGCTAATTTCTGTATGTAGGTCTCCTTCAGGACTGAGCCCAAGCAACAATTCTTCCAGAAAGTTTTCATTCACTTCCTCAGGCTGCATTAGGGGTCCATCTAATGTGCTCATATATCAGCCTATATACCTTGGGCACAGACTATACAATATTGCACTGTAGTTATCTGTCATTCCTTCTAGATGTAATAAAATCTTACAGTACATATATTAATATTGCGAGCACCTGCAATATCTCAAGAACTCAATAAATGCCCTGTGTATGAATGAATAGATGAATAAAATTACTTAATTCTCCCACTATCCATAGGAAGAACAAAATGAACAGCTATATTTCATCTTTAATATCCTTCTATTTCTATCTGTAGTGTCTCTCAGTGGAGTATTATAGCATATTAGGCAGGATAATTCTTTGTTGTACAAAACTGCTATGCATCTTTTTTTTTAAATTTTTTTTTTTAATGTTTATTTATTTTTGAGACAGAGAGAGACAGAGCATGAACGGGGGAGGGTCAGAGAGAGAGGGAGACACAGAATCCGAAACAGGCTCCAGGCTCTGAGCAGTCAGCACAGAGCCCAACACGGGGCCTGAACCCACAGACCGCGAGATCATGACCTGAGCCGAAGTCGGATGCTTAACCGACTGAGCCACCCAGGCGCCCCTGTCATGCATCTTTCAAGACAAATAGCATCCCTGGTCCTTGCCTGTGAAGGGCCAGTGGTACCCAATAATCACTGACAATCAAAAATATCCCCCAGACATTGTAAATGGCCACACATGGAATTCATTGCACTAAAAGTATGTATTTTTAAAAATCTCTATTACCTTAAAAACCATTTATCATTTTAAAATACTCAACTGTTTCAAACAAACAAACAAACAAACAAAAAATACCTGGGACATGCCTTGTGGAATTGGTAAATTTGCAGCTTGAGACATCACTGGTTGTGTTAATGACTGACCAACAGACTGGGAATTTATGGACTAGGAGCAAAATAAAAAATAATGAGTGACAATTATACCCATCCATAAGTAGTTTCACCAGAAATACCATTTCACCAGAAATGGTATCTTTATAAGAGAATTACACTTTGCCTCATGCATTTTTAGTTGAGTGCTGGCATGCATGTTTCCCCCTCTACACTGGACATGTCTATCTATTCCTTATTTATCCTTGTATCTTGTAAGGCATCTGCCACATTACCTTGCATGGGCTCTCAGTAAAAGTTAAAAAGACAGAACTAAAAGTGGTATTAGAAATTAAATATAAAATGGCTCTAAATTATTAATTTTTCTTATTTTTTATTTAACTTTGGTGGGAAGAAGAGAAAGAGAGAGAATCCCAAGCAGGATCTGTGTTGACAGCGCAGAGGGGCTCGATCTCACCAACCGTGAGATCACGAGCTGAGCCAAAATCAAGAGTTGGACACTCAAATAACTGAACCACCCAGGTGCCCCAATTAACTTTTATTAAAATAAATATCTAATGTTTTACCTGTAAAATAATCAAAAGCATATGTTTGAGAACTACTTCACAAAAAGGAAAGATCTCGAGTGTTATTTATCAACAGCTGTGTTGGTCTTTATAGAAAGGGATAACAAATTAATGAATTTTAAGGATTTGGATGATTTTTTTTCCCTTTTAATAACTCTGTATTCAGAAGAATACTGAAGAGTTACCTGACTACTAAATGATGACCTCCTTGGTGCCATCTTTTCATGAGCTGGTAAATGCGGTCTGGGAGGAGTGCTAGTATCTGTTGGGATCTTTGTTGGTGTTGCTGATGTCAGTCAACAAAAACAAAACAGTGTTAGTACTTTATAAAATAAAATTTCCAAAGATTAATCTCAAAATGGATTTCAGTGAATAAAAATGATCTTTAAGTTATTTTTCTAAATTATTTAATTAAAGTGAAGTCTATGACAATAAGATGGCTCATTTGAATTACTTTTTTCTTAAGGACAAAATAAATATTTGAGACAGGAAAACTTTGAATTTAAAAATGGTTACTACTCCAATAACTCAATACAAAATGGCTTAAGGACTTGAATATAGACATTTCTCCAAGGAAGATCTACAAATGGCCAACCAGCATATGAAAAAATGGTCAACATCACTCGTCAGGAAAATGCAAATCAAAACCACAATGAGATACCACTCATTCAAAAAAGTGCTGCCCAGAATGTGGAGAAATTAGAACCCTTGTACACTTAAAATTGGTGGGGATGTGAAATGCTGCAGCCACTGTGGGAAACAGTAATGGAGGTTTCTCCAAAAATTAAAAATAGAACTACCAAATGTGATCCAGCAATTCCACCTCTGGGTATTTATCCAAAAGAACTGAAATCAGAATCTCAAAGAGATATTTGCACTCCTATGCTCACTGCAGCACCATTCACAATAGCCAAGATGTGGAAACAATCTAAATGTCTGACAGGTGAATGGAAAAAACAGCATGTGGTAATATACATACAATGGAATACTATTCAACCTTAAAAAAGAATGGAAAATTTCAAGATATACAACATGGGTGAATCTTGAGGATGTTATGCTAAGTGAAATAAGCCAATGATGTAAAAACAAGTATTGCATGACTCCATCATATGAGGTATCTAAAATAGGCAAATTCATTGAATCAAAGACTAGAACGGTGCTTGCCAAGGGCTGGGGGCATTGAAGCAAATATGGAGTTACTAATCAATAACATCTCCATTTACTACAATGAATAAGCTCTAGAGGTCTGCACTACATTGTACTTATAGTCAACAATAGTGTATTGTATGGTTAAGCATTTAAGAAGGTAGATCTCATTTTACATATTCTTACTGCAGTAAACTAAAGGTTTACTTTAGGTTGCAAGAAACGTTTTTGAGGTTTAGCAATGCATTCCTAATTTACATTCATCACTATGTTAATGAGTATGTACTGATTTACACTGATTTGCATTTTGTACCTCCCTCCATTAAAAGCATAACATAAAAGTATAATTTCTCTTTTATAAAATGAGAAAAACAGCTACAAAGGAGAAATTTTTTTTCCTAAGGTTTCAGAAATTCTATGTTTAACCTCTTTAATGTTCTACCCATGGTGTTAAGTGGTTCCAACAACCTCCTTTTCCTTATAATATATAGTTTTAATACCCTGGGAAATGAAAGGGCTTAACTCTTTAAACAAAAAGAAAAAGGTTACTAATTCAATGATAACTATGCAAGTCTTCATTTAAAACAAGAGCTAAAAAAAACTCTCAAAAAGCAAACTTAAAGAACACTGACAGGTTCTACCAGTAAAAAAGGAATAAACAGTTTTGCTTTATTTTTTGAGGGATGATTAAAAGCAACATAACAATACCAACACTACTACCTAAATATTTTACAGGCTATTTTATAAATAATTCTTTGTTAAATGTGAGCAGTGTGCCTCTTGCTCACTGGAAAAGTTAACAGAGTTCAGAAATGTAAAACTAATCATTTTTAAGTAGCATTTTATCCATCTTCCTTCCTGCCTTCCCTCTGGAAACCAACCAGTCTGTTCTCTATATTTAAGAGTCTGGTTTTTTGTTTGCCTTTTTCTTTATTCATTTCTTTTGTTTCTTAAATTGGCAAAGGGGATTCAGAGTATACTTACTATGATGAGCACTAAATAATGTATAGAATTGTTAAAACATTATATTGAACACTTGAAGCTAATATAACATGTTAATTATACTTGAATTAAAAAAATAAACTTAAAAAGAGTGTTTCTAGCTTTTTAACAAACAATACTACAGTAAACTTTTTCATGTAAAAATAATACTAAAGTAGCATTTGATGAAAAATGCTGACACCAATAACAATTTAGAAGCACTCTCTTGAAAGAAAGTCTGCTTTCAAGCTAGCGTACTCACAGGAAGGGTCTGAGACTGCTGTGTGAGATGATTTTCTTGAACTCCGGGAGGAAGCAGAAGGAGTTGGGCTGTGATCAAACCTTTCCAAGGCTTCTTTGAGACTGACTGTGTTTATACGATTATCAGACCCAGAATCTTGGCTCTAAGGAGACAGTAAAATAAATGTTTTCTTGTAGTTCAGTTATCCAAAGTTAGCAATATAACTGGCTACTTTTCCTTCTCCAAATCAGTTTTCACCCACAACAAGGCAAAGGTACCTGTGTAATATTTACCTCTGCAATATTAGGTAAAGAAATAAAAATTGCTGTTCTACAGTCAGAAATTTTTTACTTCATTCTTTATTTATAGCAACAGATGCAACAGAATGATTAAACTCTTTGTTAATTTCTACCATACACAAAAATTAACTGTCATGGATCAAAGACCTAAACATAAGAGCTAAAACTATAAAACTTTTAGAAAAAAAGGAGAAAAGCCTTTATGACAGTGGACTGGGTAACGACTTCTTGGATGTGACACTAAAAGCACAAGCAACAAAAGTGCATCAAAGGACACTACAAACACAGTGGATAGGCAGCCCATGGGAGGGGAGAAAACATTCACAAACCTGTATCTGATAAGGAATTAACATCCAGAAAATATAAAAGAATCCTACAACTGAATAGCAAACCTCCCCCCAAACAATGCAATTAAAAAACATAGGTCTTACATATATATTTCTCCAAAGAAGATATACAAATGGCCAGTGAACACATTGAAAAAATGCCCAGGGCACCTGATGGCTCAGTCGGCTAAGCATCTGACTCTTGATTTCAGCTCAGGTCACGATCTCAGTTCCTAAGATTGAGCCCCACGTCGGGCTCTGCCCAGCCTTCACTCTCCCTCTCTCTCTGTCCCTCCCCCACTTGTGCATGCACTCTCTCTCCCTCTTTCAAAATAAATTAATTAAAAAGAAAAGTTGCGGGGCGCCTGGGTGGCTCAGTCGGTTAAGCGTCCGACTTCGGCTCAGGTCATGATCTCACGGTCCGTGGGTTCGAGCTCCGCGTCAGGCTCTGTGCTGACAGCTCAGAGCCTGGAGCCTGTTTCAGATTCTGTGTCTCCCTCTTTCTCTGACCTTCCCCTGTTCATGCTCTGTCTCAAAAATAAATAAATGTTAAAAAAAAAAAAAATTTTTTTTAATAAAAAGAAAAGTTGCTCTTTTTGCAAAAAAGAGTTGTCACTAACCATTAGGGAAATGCAAATTAAAGCCATGAGATACCACTTCACACCCATGAGGACTATTATTTAAAACAAAAACAAAACAGAAAATCACCAGTGCTGACGAGGATAAATTGGAACCTTTGTACACTGCTGGTGAAAATTTAAAATAGTGAAGCTACTACAGGAAACAGTATGACGGTTCCTCAGAAAATTAAGTAATTACTACATGATCCAGTAGTTCCATTTCTAGGTATATACTCAAAAAAATTGAACAGAGTAACTCAAACAGGTATTTGTACACCCATGTTCATAGCAGCATGATTCACAATAGCCAAAAGATGGATGCAACCCAAGTGTCCATTGCTAGATGAATGGATAAACAAAATGTGTTGTATACATACAATGGAATATTACCCACCATTATCAAAATCTCCTGTATTCTCAACCTCATCTTTGAATATCCATTTGCTTGGCTTGCTCTAACTAAAAGCTAGCTGTCTATAGAAAACACCACTTCCTTGCAGGACTTTTAAGTGGTGGCTATTTTCTCTTTCACAACCTTCAGATCGCTGCTCTGGAGGGGTAGAGAAGTCCTCCTCCTCCTCCTCTTTCCACAATTTTCCCCTTTCCTCCTTTTCCAACACTCACAGCCAGAATCTCATATTATCATTATATGACTATCTCTCATTGGAACAGTTATCTACTGACCCTTATGGTCACTCCTCACTAAGTACCTGTATTAAAATTTCTGCTCCTGGCTAAGTCTACCATCAACTTATTCTTAAATCCACGGTTATCAACATCAGTATCAATTCACATGTTCATCATCATGTTTTCGCTCTTCCTTGATGTCTTCTCCCACAAAGATCTTGATTTCCACCTGTCCTCAGTCACTCATTCTTATGGTCATATCTTAGACCTTATCATTACCAATAAGATTAACCTTATAGGGCTCCTGGGTGGCTCAGTCGGTTAAGCATCTGACTCTTGATTTCCACTCAGGTCATGATTTCACAGTTCGTGGGATCAAGCCCCTGCGGGCTTGCAGTATGGAGCCTGCTTGGGATTCTCTCCCTCCCTCCTTCCCCCCCTCCCTCCCTCTCTCTCTCTCTATCCCTCTCCCCTCCCCCACCCCTTGCATGCATTATCTCTCAAAATAAATATTAAAAAAATTTTTTTAATGTTTATTTATTCTTGAGAGAGAGAGAGAGAGAGAGAGAGAGAGAGAGAGAGCGCGCGCACGCGAATCCAAAGCAGGCCCCAGGCTCTGAGCTGTCAACACAGAGCCCAATGTGGGGCTTGAACTCACAAACCGTGAGATCATGACCTGAGCTGAAGTTGGATGCTTATCCGACTGAACCACCCAGGCACCTCATAAATAAGTAGTTTTTAAAAAAAGAATAAACTTTCCATAACCTCAATTTCAAAGATCCTCCTGTTAGACCACTATTTCTTATTCTCTTTAGTATGCCAGCTCCAATAATCCTTTAGTGGAACATAAAATACATTGATTCTACCACATTTTCACACTCTCTCATTTTGTATCTTCTCTCCCCTCTTTACCAAGTTTATAAATTCATGGTTAATCATCATAACCACACCCTTACAGGTTATCATCAACTCTCTTGCTCCTATCTCCCTCCACCACACTCCCCTGGAAAAATCCCAATGCTGTTTAAATCCAATTTTTAATCTATTCCACATCTGTTCACTCTCCTACTCTCCTAGAAAACAATTAAAAATTTTTTTTAATGTTTATTTATTTTTGAGAGGGTGAGAGAGAAAGACAGCACACACAAGTAGAGGAGGAATAGATAGAGAGAGGGAGACAGAATCCAAAGCAGGCTCCAGGCTCTGCGCTGTCAGCACATAGCCTGATGTGGGGCTCGAACTCATGAACCTTGAGATCATGAAGCCAAAACTGGATGTTTAACCGGCTGAGCCACCCAGGCGCCCCTCCTAGAAAGCAACTTAACACTTGCTCGGCTCTTTTCAAACTTCAAACAACTCTTCTCCTAACCTCACTCTTAGCTGGTTATTCTGCTTCCTGTTTCACTGTTGGACATTGCTATAAGCTCCTATTATCATATCAACCTAACTAACATCATCTGTCCTCATATACTCTGCCTTTCTTTATGTCACTACAGATTAGGGATCAGCAAATGCTCTCTGTGAGGGCCAGAGAGTCAATATTATAGGCTTTGGGGGCCACGTAGTTTCTGCTGCAACTACTCAACTTGCTGTTGCAGCACAAAAGCAACCATAGGCAGGGGCTCCTGGGTGGCTCAGTCGGTTAAGCGTCCGACTTCAGCTCAGGTCATGATGTCATGGTTGCTGAGTTCAAGCCCCGTGTTGGGCTCTGTAATGACAGTGTAGAGCCTGGAGCCTGCTTCAGATTCTGTATCTCCCTCTCTCTCTGCCCCTCCCCCCTCATGCTTGCTTGTGCACTCTCTCTCTCAAAAATAAACTAACATTAAAAAAAAATTAGGGGCGCCTGGGTGACTCAGTCGGTTAAGCATCTGACTTCGGCTCAAGTTATGATCTCATGGTTTGGGCCCTGTGTCGGCTCTGCGCTGACAGCTGGGAACCTGAAGCCTGCTTCGCATCCTGTATCTCCCTCTCTCTCTGCCTCTCCCCCACTCACACTCTCTCTCAAAAATAAATAAACATTAAAAAATTTTAATTAAAAAAAAGCAAACATA
Source organism: Herpailurus yagouaroundi (assembly GCF_014898765.1). Lineage (NCBI taxonomy): Eukaryota > Metazoa > Chordata > Mammalia > Carnivora > Felidae > Herpailurus > Herpailurus yagouaroundi. Next base: position 124,010,371 of record NW_024412376.1, on the reverse strand, counting down.
GGCAATATATACACAATTGAGTGTAGCTGTGGAATTTGATGATATAATTTTCATGTGTCACAAACACCATTCTCCTTTTGATTTTTTTTTCAATCACTGAGAAACATGTGGAAACCATATTTTTAGCTTGTGAGTGTTATCAAACCAGGCAGAGAATGAGATTTGACCTAAAGATCACAGTCTACTAAACCTCTCTATCATTAAATGATCTTTCCACTAAGCCCAATCTGTCTACTTGTGGCCTGGATCCCATCTTCTCTCCCCTGGTCGAGAACTTTGCTCTAGCATTTTTTTTTCTATCTCTAGCAGTAATTCTCTCTCCATCAGACCATTCTTCTCAGTATACGAACATGCTATTATTTCTCCCACCTTAAACATCAAAAACTTCTTTTAAGCCTATTTCTTCCTAATACTCTTCCACTCCTCTCCTTTTTGTAGGAAAACCTTCCCTACTCACTGTCTCTAATTACCCTGTCCCAGGAATTTCTCTTTTAAGCCCACTCTAATCAGGCTTTCACTCATATTGCTATTCCACCCAATCTTTTCTTATCGATCAATGAATACTTGTTGTTAAACTCAGTGCACACTTCTCAGTGCTCACCTAATTTAACCTATTTAAGGTGAATCTGACAAAGCTGTTTACTCCTCATGGGCACACTTTTTCTTGGCTTCTATGAAAACTCAGTTTCTCAGTTTTATTCATACCTGACTGGATATTTCCCTTCAGTCTCCTCTGTGACTGATTCTTCCTTGTTTCTTTCATATCTTAATGATGGAATGCCCCAGTGCTTAGCCCTTGGGGTGTGTGTGTGTGTGTGTGTGTGTGTGTGTGTGTGTGTGTGTGTGTGTCTCACCATTCATTCACCTGGTGATCATATTTGGATTCATGACCTTAAAACCTATCTACCCATTAAAGTTTCTCAAAAATCTATGTCAAGTGGACCTCTTTCCTAACTCCAGGAGGACTGTGGTGGTTAAGAGTAAATACAGTAGGAAAGTACACATATGTGAAGTATACTTGGAAGTAGGGCTAGTTGAATTTACTAGGATTGGACACTGGCATGAGAGAAAAAGAAGCAAGGAGGAACAATCTCTGTATTACTTTTAGTTTCTATAAATTCAAGGTACCCTAGATTTAAGCACTTTTCTCAGAAAATGTGTTTTATAAAATATACTGGATCTTTTTCTTCTAAGCATACAAAGCCTCTTTGAAAAAACTCTTTCACATGGGATCCATGATTGCAGAAAACTTGTCCGGGTTATTCACTGCTGTATTCTGAGCATCTAGACCCCTATCTAGTACTTTCTGGCACATGGAAAGTACTTAATAAGGTTTGTTGAAAACTGAATAATACTCCCCATATCAACCCTGGCATGCTGCTTATTTAACTCACTTTTTATTCTTGATTCTTTTCATTCCACTATTTTCTAAAGGTCAAAAACAACTGTTGTAGGGAACTTCTGACATAGCTCACATTGATTCCTGTCTCCTGGTATTCACCACCTTGTATAATCCCTTCCCTTTAGTACAGGCTGAACCTAGTGATTTACTTCTAATTAATAGAATAGACAAAAATGATGGGATATTACTTCTGTGATTAGGTTACAGAAGACTCTCATCTTGCTGTCGTTCCCTCTCCCTGGATCTCTTACATGCTTCCTTTGATAAAATGGCTACCTAGAAACGAACTAAAGGTGGTCTCGGGCCATTAGCCAGCAAACCAAGGCACTCAGTCCAACCGCCCATGAGGAACCACATCCTTCCAACAACCACTGAGTGAGCCTGAAAACAGATTCTGCCTCAGCTGAACCTTGAGATGACCGTGGCCCCAACTGACAGGTTGATTATAGCGTTGTGAGAAAACCCTGGGCTGACACCTTGATTGCAGCCAAATGACCAATTATAAGCAGAGGGCCCATCTAAACAGTGCCTAGATCTCTGACCCACAGAAACTATGAGATAATAAATGTGTATTATTTTACATCATTAACTTTTATTACATAGCAATAGGTAACTAGTATACTATACTTATATCTGACATAAAGAAAAGAAAAACCAGAATTCAAATTCTGACTATAACTTCCAGTCATATGTCTTTAGGGGACCCCCTAAAACCTCAAGTTTCAACATTTTCAAGAAGGGAATATCACCTAAGAGATAAGGATGTCTGAGGAATAAGTGACACTTGGAAATTCATATAAAGAACCTGGCCAGAGCCTTGCACATTGCAGGCAATTAGTAAATGGTAATTTAAATGTGAAATCATACATGTCTCTCACTAAATAGGAGGCCCTTCAAATGTTTTTTAGAAGTATATAAGGTTTTAAAATGTTAGAATTAAAATAAAAAGTAAAATATAATTATAATTCTGTCACAAGTGAGGAAATGAAATATTTGAAAAATAATTTTCCTATAAATTATTGAGTCTTGCCTTTCATTAGGAAGAAATAATTTTTTTTAAACTGTAAGATACATACTTTGTCAGCAGCTGTCTCAGGAAGAGACTCTTCAATGCCAAGTTCTCGTCGTCTTTCAGCCCTAACTTCTGCATAACTACAAATGGAAAAAATAGAATTTTAGTTCTTAATCACTCATTTACAATACTGCAGAAGTGCACTGACTGTTACGGGTCTTACTTGTTCACCATGGATTCCAGCCTATTTGCTATGCACTACACAATCCTAGAACACATCTATAGTTTTCTATCTTAATCTAGTTATCTCAGAAGTTTTATATGCTACTGTAAATGATCTCTAACTACACAGTACTTGAGAAGAATTAAAAAAAGGAAAGATATGCTGATCTACTCCGGTGTTCCTTTTACATGATTGACTTTGGTATAAAAAAGATAGTTAAAATTTCTGCTTTAAATTGTAACACTTATGTTAAGAATTACATATGCATATATACCTGTATTCTATTTCTACATAATGCCAGTAAGTAAATTTAATAAAATTAATGCTTGTAAGTAAATTTAATAAAATTTTAACAAAAAGACGTATCAAAAATTAGGAAAAAGATCACTGTAGCTCTTAACAAGTCATGCCTGAAAGTTTCATTGCCAACATCACTATCAGTGTTTCTATAATTCATAAGTTCTATAAAAGAATTATTACCTTACTACGGTGTGAGTACAAACAATAAATTCTGGCCTAGAATTCCACTGATGATAAGTGATATAATAATGAGTCTGAAGCCAAATCCACTGCTGTCCCTTGGTGAGGAATCTATAATAACATGATTTGCCTTTCCCGTACTGCATTACTAAGAAGAAAAGAAAAATATATTGACTCATTATCATTAGTTATCAACCTGGTTTTTAGCCAAACCTAGCATTTACATTTAAATCTACATTCACAATTCAATGGCTTTTCAGTAACATAAATATCAGTTGTAAGAAAATGTTATTCTACAGGGATAGCTTAATGTCCCAAGCAATTAACATATCTTCCACAGTGCCCCACTTAGAGTCAGTTACTACTGATCTCAGATACTTTTCACACACAGTAAATTTCCAAATATTTAAGAATAAAGTGTTCATATATTGACTTCCTCCCACCAACAGAGACTGAAGAGCAATAAGTGATCACATCTGAGTTTTTTCGCACAGGTACAGGTACCCTGGCAGGTACAGCATCTTTGAAGCACTTAATTCAAAACTTTAACCAAAATCAGAATAACTTAATTGTTTCAAGTAACTGACAACAGTATTTCCCAAAACATTCTTTGTAGGTTGTAAGTTCTGAAGCTTTTTAACAGATATTAAGCAAAAAAAGAATTTTGTGGTTAATTTGGGGAATGTTGTTAAATAGTTTTATTTAGTCTTTCTTTTCAAAACTTCTAGTATGCTAATTTATGTCATGATTCTGGGGGTGGGGAAGTAGTAGGGATTGATTATGAAGTGCTTCCCAGTCTTCCTTGACCATAAAATCTATTTTTAAGGGATCAGCATTCAGTGAAACAAACTTCAGGAAATGCCAATCAGGAATCAATCTCTCTTTCTCTCTCCATGAGGAAACTGAGGTCTACAAATTAAAAAACATTTTTTTTTTTAGATTTACTTATTTTTGACAGAGAGTGACAGAGCACAAGCAGGGGAGGGTCAGAGAGAGAGGGAGACAAAGAGTCTGAAGCAGGCTCCAGACTCCAAGCTGTCAGCACAGAGCCCGACGCGGGGTTCAAACCCACAAACCGCGAGATCATGACCTGAGCCGAAGTCAGACACTTGACTGACTGAGCCACCCAGATGCCCCTGAAGTCTACAAACTTTAAATTGTTTGTCCAAAATTACCCAGCTAGTCAGCAGAAGTGTCAGATCTTTTCAATACATCATAGAGCCTACTGCCCCTATCACTTGGAGTGCACAATGGGTTTTTTGTGCTGAAATTACTTTATTCTGAAATCTCCCATTTAGTTGATTTTGTTATATAACATGCCTTATTTTCATATAGAGGCCTACTAGACCAGCCTAAGACATCATGAAAGAATACTGAATATCTAATTAAGCTATAGAGGACACTCCAAGAGGTAGGATTTGGGGAGGAGAATCAGAGAAGCAAATAAAACTTACCATTAAACTTCTGAAACAAAGAATAGCATGTGGTAAAGAGGTAGTAGGTCTAGACTCTAAACCTTTCTCTGCCACCAGTGAATTGTGGGATTGTAAATTATTTAGCCTTCCTGTGTCTCAATTTACTCATGGAGACAATAACAGTGTCTACTTTCTAGACCTGTGTTGATGAATAATGGAGATAATGTACATAAACTGTTTAGAATAGTGCCAGCCAGGTACAACAAGATGTTAATGTCCCTGCTGCTAATAAGCATAATGGCAGGAAACATTAAGCACTCACTATGGGCTTTCTAAAAGTTTCTTTAAATGTGTACCTAATTCCTAGGCAGACCTATATGCCTGAAATAAAAATATATGAAACAGTGTTCTAATATTTTGACATACCATCCCAATTTTACTCTAGATGTAGAATTTAAACACTTCAAAAACAAGGCTTATTAGATGCCATATTATAAACCTGTACTTACTATTATAGATTGAAATATGTAAAACAGGAAGCAACAAGTTTAATTTAAATTTGATCTAGGATTCCTATTGGATTGGGTTATAAAGTGAAATCTTCCAATATTTTTCAAAAATACAAAAATGTTTACAAGTCTGCATTTTACCATCTTCTATTAATACATTAGTTATTTATTAGACTAAAAGCAGTTATTATCACCAGAAATATTAAAATCTACTTACAGTGCTCATGGCATTTTGCCAAGTTTTCTAGGTCATCCACATGATAGTAATCATAGCCTGATGTTCCCAGAACTTCAAATGGCAAATATCCTATTATAGGTGGTGCCCTAAATCACATATAACACAATCGATATTATAACTTTTTCCATAATAAGAAATACTTCAACTAGAAATCAGTTTGGGGAGGAAATCTTTACTTTTTGAAAAATGGATAATGGATTTGAACATCTGATTAAGTGTATCCTTGAAACCAATTAATTTCAAGAATTATATGACAATTAGCTTTTTATGGGATTTAAAAATGAAATTACCTGTGATCTAGAAATAGGAACTTCCATTCTAAACTATGTCTGGATGTAAACTCTTCATTAGGTTCTTCAACAGTGCACATTTCCTACAAGTAAATTAATAATTAGAATTTAGAAATACTGTTGTGTCCTTAGAAGAATTTTAAATATTGTTAGCCATAAAAGTCATTATTAGAATTATCAACAATAGCCAAACTATGGAAAGAGCCCAAACGTCCACTGACGAATGGCTAAAGAAGAGGCAGTGTATACACATACACATACACACACACACACACACCATGGAATATTATCTGGCCATCAAAAGGAAGGATATCTTGCCATTTGTAACGACATGGATGGAGCTAAAGTGTTATTATGCTAAGCAAATAAGTCACAGAAAGACAAATACCATATGATTTCACTCATAGGTGGAACTTAAGAAACAAAACAGATGAACACAGGGGAGGGGGAAAAAAGAGGGAAAAAAACATAAGAGACTCTTAAATACAGAGAACAAACAGGGTTGCTGGAGGGGAGGTGGGTGGGTGGGTGGGAGGGATGGGCTAAATGGGTGATGGGCATTAAGGAGAGCACGTGTGATGAGCACTGGGAGCTGTTTATAAGTGATGAATCACTGAATTCTACTCCTGAAATCAATACTGCACTGTATGGTTAACTAACAAGAATTTAAATAAAAATCTGAAGGAAAAAAAGTCATTATTAGATAATTTTTCCCTAAACAATTTTTTTGAGTTTCTTTATTGAGAGCGAGCAAGTAGGGAAGGGGCAGAGGGAGAGAGAGAGTCCCAAGCAGACTCGTGCTGTCAGCTTAGAGTCTGATGCAGAGCTTGATCCCATGAACTGTGAGATCATGACCTGAACCGAAATCAAGGGATGGACACTTAACCAACTGAGCCACCCAGCCGCCTCTCCCTGAAATGTTTTAATCACATTTTAATTTTCTGGTACTAAAGAATGTGGCAATAAACATATGCAGACTTCTAGGGGAGTATTTCTCACTCAGTATGTTTCTCTATTTACTCACATGCCTATAAACCCTCATTCTAAATTCAGATCTCTGTCTTGAATTATAGCTCTGTATTTTCTAACTGTCTGGATGTCCCCATGCATCACAAACTCATTATGTCCTAAAATGAACTGCCTGACTCATCACCCACAATTTTGCATCTCAACACTGGAGGCATACCTGTGCTGTGCCATCAGTCTAGAAATCTGATAGTCACAACATACTCTCATTTTCACCTTTTTCCACCTAAGTGGTTGATACTAAATCCTTTCAATTTCACCTTCTAAGTTAAAAAAAAAAAATCTGTTTGATCTCATCCATCTTCAGGGTCTTAGACCCTAGACTTGCCATCACTGGCTCACATTATCACCATAGCTTCTCTCCAGACCAGTCTCCCTATTCTTTAACTCATCCTCTATTCTGGCCACAAACACTCTCTAATACTCAAGTATGATTATGACTTCTGGGCTTAAAAACCTTCATAACTTCTCATTCTGTTTCGATAAAGTTTAAATTCTTTAGCATGGAGAAACAATGAAGAAATAAATTTCATTTTTAGACTGCTTACTTTTCTAACCTTATCTCCCACCATCCCTACCCCCTCCACCCTACTCATACTCAGCAATGCACTCCAAACTCCTCTGTGCCCCTGAATGACCTTCTGTTATCACAATATAGTGAATTACAAGCTTGGGCTTTGAGAGAATGGGAATTAGAATCAATCCCAGTTCTACCACGTGATAGCTATAACTCTGAGCAAGTAACTGAACTTCCCTAAGCCTCAGCTTCCTTATATATAAAATGAGGACTATATTAACATCTATCTTTAAAGTTGTTTTAAGAATTAAATGAAATGGAGAGGGAAGATGGCGGCGTAGGAGGACGCTGGGCTCACCGCGCGTCCTGCTGATCACTTAAATTCCACCTACACCTGCCTAAATAACCCAGAAAACCACCAGAGGATTAGCAGAATGGAGTCGCCGGAGCCAAGCGCAGACGAGAGGACCACGGAAGAGGGTAGGAAGGGCGGCGAGGCGGTGCGCGCTCCACGGACTGGCGGGAGGGAGCCGAGGTGGAGGGGCGTCTCGCCGGCCAAGCAGAGCCCCCGAGTCTGGCTTGCAAAAAGCGGAGGGGCCTGACGGACTGTGTTCCGACAGCAAGCGCGACTTAGCGGCTGGGAGGTCATAAGTTAACAGCTCTGCTCAGAAAGCGGGAAGGCTGGAGGACAAAGGGAAGGAAAGCTGCTGAGCCCCCGGACGACAGAGCTCA
>NW_024412376.1:123975623-123997527 GCF_014898765.1 Herpailurus yagouaroundi | reverse complement strand
TACAAGAATTGAAATCATACCATGCATACTTTCAGACCACAATGCTATGAAGCTTGAAATCAACCACAGAAAAAAGTCTGGAAAACCTCCAAAAGCATGGAGGTTAAAGAACACCCTACTAACGAATGAGTGGGTCAACCAGGCAATTCGAGAAGAAATTAAAAAATATATGGAAACAAACGAAAATGAAAATACAACAATCCAAACGCTTTGGGACGCAGCGAAGGCAGTCCTGAGAGGAAAATACATTGCAATCCAGGCCTATCTCAAGAAACAAGAAAAATCCCAAATACAAAATCTAACAGCACACCTAAAGAAAATAGAAGCAGAACAGCAAAGGCAGCCTAAACCCAGCAGAAGAGAAATAATAAAGATCAGAGCAGAAATAAACAATATAGAATCTAAAAAAACTGTAGAGCAGATCAACGAAACCAAGAGTTGGTTTTTTGAAAAAATAAACAAAATTGACAAACCTCTAGCCAGGCTTCTCAAAAAGAAACGGGAGATGACCCAAATAGATACAATCATGAATGAAAATGGAATGATTACAACCAATCCCTCAGAGATACAAACAATTATCAGGGAATACTATGAAAAATTATATGCCAACAAATTGGACAACCTGGAAGAAATGGACAAATTCCTGAACACCCACACTCTTCCAAAACTCAATCAGGAGGAAATAGAAAGCTTGAACAGACCCATCACCAGCGAAGAAATTGAATCGGTTATCAAAAATCTCCCAACAAATAAGAGTCCAGGACCAGATGGCTTCCCAGGGGAGTTCTACCAGACGTTTAAAGCAGAGATAATACCTATCTTTCTCAAGCTATTCCAAGAAATAGAAAGGGAAGGAAAACTTCCAGACTCATTCTATGAAGCCAGTATTACTTTGATTCCTAAACCAGACAGAGACCCAGTAAAAAAAGAGAACTACAGGCCAATATCCCTGATGAATATGGATGCAAAAATTCTCAATAAGATACTAGCAAATCGAATTCAACGGCATATAAAAAGAATTGTTCACCATGATCAAGTGGGATTCATTCCTGGGATGCAGGGCTGGTTCAACATTCGCAAATCAATCAACGTGATACATCACATTAACAAAAAAAAAGAGAAGAACCATATGATCCTGTCAATCAATGCAGAAAAGGCCTTTGACAAAATCCAGCACCCTTTCTTAATAAAAACCCTTGAGAAAGTTGGGATAGAAGGAACATACTTAAAGATCATCAAAGCCATTTATGAAAAGCCCACAGCTAACATCATCCTCAACGGGGAAAAACTGAGAGCTTTTTCCCTGAGATCAGGAACACGACAGGGATGCCCACTCTCACCGCTGTTGTTTAACATAGTGCTGGAAGTTCTAGCATCAGCAATCAGACAACAAAAGGAAATCAAAGGCATCCAAATTGGCAAAGATGAAGTCAAGCTTTCGCTTTTTGCAGATGACATGATATTATACATGGAAAATCCGACAGACTCCACCAAAAGTCTGCTAGAACTGATACATGAATTCACCAAAGTTGTAGGATACAAAATCAATGTACAGAAATCAGTTGCATTCTTATACACTAACAATGAAGCAACAGAAAGACAAATAAAGAAACTGATCCCAGTCACAATTGCACCAAGAAGCATAAAATACCTAGGAATAAATCTAACCAAAGATGTAAAGGATCTGTATGCTGAAAACTATAGAAAGCTTATGAAGGTAATTGAAGAAGATTTAAAGAAATGGAAAGACATTCCCTGCTCATGGATTGGAAGAATAAATATTGTCAAAATGTCAATACTACCCAAAGCTATCTACACATTCAATGCAATCCCAATCAAAATTGCACCAGCATTCTTCTCGAAACTAGAACAAGCAATCCTAAAATTCATATGGAACCACAAAAGGCCCCGAATAGCCAAAGTAATTTTGAAGAAGGAGACCAAAGCAGGAGGCATCACAATCCCAGACTTTAGCCTCTACTACAAAGCTGTCGTCATCAAGACAGCATGGTATTGGCACAAAAACAGACACATAGACCAATGGAATAGAATAGAAACCCCAGAACTAGACCCACAAACGTATGGCCAACTCATCTTTGACAAAGCAGGAAAGAACATCCAATGGAAAAAAGACAGTCTCTTTAACAAATGGTGCTGGGAGAACTGGACAGCAACATGCAGAAGGTTGAAACTAGACCACTTTCTCACACCATTCACAAAAATAAACTCAAAATGGATAAAGGACCTGAATGTGAGACAGGAAACCATCAAAACCCTAGAGGAGAAAGCAGGAAAAGACCTCTCTGACCTCAGCCGTAGCAATCTCTTACTCGACACATCCCCAAAGGCAAGGGAATTAAAAGCAAAAGTGAATTACTGGGACCTTATGAAGATCAAAAGCTTCTGCACAGCAAAGGAAACAACCAACAAAACTAAAAGGCAACCAACGGAATGGGAAAAGATATTTGCAAATGACATATCGGACAAAGGGCTAGTATCCAAAATCTATAAAGAGCTCACCAAACTCCACACCCGAAAAACAAATAACCCAGTGAAGAAATGGGCAGAAAACATGAATAGACACTTCTCTAAAGAAGACATCCGGATGGCCAACAGGCACATGAAAAGATGTTCAGCGTCGCTCCTTATCAGGGAAATACAAATCAAAACCACACTCAGGTATCACCTCACGCCAGTCAGAGTGGCCAAAATGAACAAATCAGGAGACTATGGATGCTGGAGAGGATGTGGAGAAACGGGAACCCTCTTGCACTGTTGGTGGGAATGCAAATTGGTGCAGCCACTCTGGAAAGCAGTGTGGAGGTTCCTCAGAAAATTAAAAATAGACCTACCCTATGACCCAGCAATAGCACTGCTAGGAATTTATCCAAGGGACACAGGAGTACTGATGCATAGGGGCACTTGTACCCCAATGTTCATAGCAGCACTCTCAACAATAGCCAAATTATGGAAAGAGCCTAAATGTCCATCAACTGATGAATGGATAAAGAAATTGTGGTTTATATACACAATGGAATACTACGTGGCAATGAGAAAAAATGAAATATGGCCTTTTGTAGCAACGTGGATGGAACTGGAGAGTGTGATGCTAAGTGAAATAAGCCATACAGAGAAAGACAGATACCATATGGTTTCACTCTTATGTGGATCCTGAGAAACTTAACAGGAACCCATGGGGGAGGGGAAGGAAAAAAAAAAAAAAAGAGGTTAGAGTGGGAGAGAGCCAAAGCATAAGAGACTGTTGAGAACTGAGAGCAAACTGAGGGTTGATGGGGGGTGGGAGGGAGGAGAGGGTGGGTGATGGGTATTGAGGAGGGCACCTTTTGGGATGAGCACTGGGTGTTGTATGGAAACCAATTTGACAATAAATTTCATATATAAATTAAAAAAAAAAAGGAATTAAATGAGAGAATACATGTAAAATATGCAGCATGTATGAACACTCAACAATTGTTAGCCACTGCTATTATTTCCTAAGAACAAAACAAGCAGAGCAAGACTGGATTAAGATCCTTTAACTGCTATTTCAGTATTCTGTCCTAGAATATGGTATCTTCCTAAATTTAAAATCTTAGTCTGGCTTATTTCAAGCCACTTTCTAATGGTTGAACTCTTTTCATTTTCCCACTTCTCTACTAATCACCTACTGCTTGGGCCCAGGAAATAAAATAAATTATTTAACTGAATTTTAAAATTAAAAAAGCAAATTATATGCAGTAAAAGGCACTTGCATATTTTAAGAAATTTCAAAAGCAATCTTTAAAAATTAGCTAGATTTTTGGCCTTTCTCCTTTAATGCAGATCATGAAGTAAACAAAAAGTACCCTAAAATTTTGCACAAAAGTAGGACAGTGGTGATATATAACCATTGGTTAACTTCAAAGGATACGTATTTTAAAATCAGTTATAATTTAATGAGTGCCTTGATAACTCATTTGCTTCAAAATTATTAAGACCATGTATATTTAATGACTCATCATCATTACTACTTCAGCGTTTGAAAGAAGTCGTTCAGTAACTTTGGAAAGAACAAAACAATTACATAAAGATAATTCTCATAATATGAAGTGAAATCCTCTTTGGAGAATAAAATAAGAAACATACCTTGATGAACTGAGGTGTAGCTAATCTGACAGTGGCTACAAAACAAACTCTATCATCATAAGAAGGCCTGTGTGTGCGTTGTATAGTTCCTTCAAAACCATTGTGTGCTGAAGTCGATACTACAATAATAAGGAAATATATATCATCAGTTACTCCAGTAAAATCTAATTTTTATTGATGTTCAAACATCTATGTCTTTAAGAGCTTAAAAGAAATACCAAGTTAAATATACTTATAAGAAAAGCATTTTAACTCACCACTGTTTAAAGATTTGAAATTTCCTATAAATTTCACATATTCATAGGTAGATGGCTCCTTTGGGTCTATTGTTCCTCGAAGCATATGACAACAGAATTCTAACTGATTTTTTGCTGAAATGACAAAAAATTTGACATATTTTTGATTTATCTTAAAGAATGATATATAGTAAAAGTTGTGTAAGTTTATAATCATTATTTTCTTCAACAGAGGCCCTTAATGACATTTAGTCCATAAAAGCAGAATTATCTTTAGGAGATGATCTCACCTTGTCCTTAATAAAGAGACCTTCAGATACAAGCAACTATATGTTTCCCCACTTTCCTTCTTTCTCATTCTTCACTCTAATATCAAAGAAAGGTTTTTGCTTCCCATCATAAAGCTAATGCTCCTAAGGGCGCCTGGGTGGCTCAGTCAGTTAAGCCTCTGACCGCAGCTCAGGTCACAATTTCACGGTTCGTGGGTTTAAGCCCCACGTTGGGCTCTGTGCTGACAGCTCAGAGCCTGAAGCCTGCTTCAGATTCTATCTCTGTGTCTCTCTGCCCCTCCCTCGCTCCTGTTCAGTCTCTCTCTGTCTCTCAAAAATAAATACAATGTTAAAAAAAAATTTTTTTTAATAAAGCTAAGGTTTTTATCTCTACCTTGAACAGTCTTCTCTACCTTCTCTAGGACTAGAGCTACACCACAGTCATTCATTCCTTCAGCATCCATATATTCTCTTCACTGAGTCCTAACTTTCTACTTTGAAATCTGTTTAAGTCTTTCTGTCTTAAACAAAAGGTTTTTCATGCCTTTTTTTTTTTTATCACAGACCTTCCTTTTTATTACATGCTCTAGTTTCCATATATTCATCTTCCTTAACTTCATGAAATGTGGCTTTACTCTTCACACCTCTACAGAAATTGCTCTTCGGAAGATCACCAACATTTGTATGGTTAACTTCAATGATCTTTCCTCATTGTTTCTACCTCTTTTAAAACTCACATGCCTTCATCCCCATCACACAAATCTTACCCTTCTTACCTTATTGACGATTTCTATCCCTTCTGTCAATCTATCTTCAAACTATGGACACTGACAAAAGTTCTCCTTCTTTTTATCTTCTATCCCTTATAAACTTACTGGCACTGGTAAATTTAATTACTCCTAAATCTCTCTCCTTAATTCTCACATTTTATGTAAGACCAAATCTCAAATTACTATTTACTTTAGGACATTTCTACTTGATTATCCCACCAAATAACACGAAATATCTGAAAGTTAATTCGTCTTTCTTCTAAGCCAGCTGTTCTTCCCTTTTGTCCTATATCTGTTATCACCCCAATTAGAAACCCTATCAATTTGGTCTCTTCTCTACCTATCACAAGCCCCAAACTAATCTGTCACCAGGACCCACTATTTACTTCACCAATGAAGCGCCCATTAGTCGTTTTTTCCAACTGAGCATCTAGTACCACTAATTTAGTAGAAATATTACCCTTCATCTAGCAAAAACATATTCTTTATGCTTCCAAACTCTTGCTGCTCAAATTCAATCTTGCCTACTACTCATATATATTATTTTTGTCATTATTATTTCAGCACTCAAGGACCAGTAACACCTCCTTTCACTCACAGCATCAAACTCATACTCTTGTTATTACCATGAATGGCTTTTAATCAAAGTCATCAGATTCAAAATCTAACTACTTTCTTCCTAAAACCTTCCCACGGATGATCCCTAGCCACTTGGTCACCTGTACCTAATACCCAACATCTGTGCCTACTGAGTTTATCTACTCAATACTCATGCATAGTCTTTCCTTTTCATCCTTACTTCTTTTGTTATCCTAACCTCCAATCTGGTCCTTTCAAAATTTTCCACCTAAGATATATTTTTTTCAGACCACTTTTTTTCAAATCCCCTTTCATTGACTCCTCACTGTGCAAAAAGTCAAACTCCTTAGGATGAAATATTAAGCCCTATTTGCTTCTCTGGACAAAATCACACCACTTGTGCCACCCCACCTTCATCATTATGGCCCAAATGACCTACCTGCAGAATCCTAAATTTTCTAAGCAATTTCCTCTGTTTTATATCCTATTACTCCTTTGGCATGAAACCCTATTTTTCTGGGGAAATAATTTTTTTTGTATATCAGCTATTTAGGGGGTCAGGAAGTCATTTAAGGCTCTTCTCTATCAAAAAGTATTGTTGCCAACCTCACCTCTGATCTTGGAAGCAGAAGCCTAATGACTGTTTTTCTGCCAGAGAAATGCATTCAGTTCTCCACCCAATTTCATGCTTATGAAGGTCTCTAAAGTGGACCCTTTCTCCTGTCCACCTACTGCTATGTCCCAGGGTTCCAGCTTTCTTCTCTCCTTGCTCTGTATATTTACCTCAAGCAATGTCATTCAATCCAGGAGGTCAAGCACTATTTATAGACACATAACTGGCCTCTATATCCAGCCCAGGTCTCTCTCCTCTAAGATAGTCTATTGGTCAATGTTGTAAGAGCTTGATTTTTAAGCAATTATGAATAATTGCTTAAATAAAAAAAAAACAAAATTTTTAAATCATGAAAAAAGTGATTATCTATACAGTTTCAGATTACACAAGTTACAACAATTTCAGATTACATAAGAGGTAATTTATTGAAGAAAATGAGATACTCTGGTCATATTAGTTTATCAAATAAATCTAAGAGAAATGTCTGATTATACCATAGTATTTTTATTTTGTACTTCTTTTTTTTTTTTAATTTTATTTATTTTTTGTTTTTAACATTTATTTATTTTTGAGACAGAGAGAGACAGAGCATGAACGGGGGAGGGGCAGAGAGAGAGGGAGACACAGAATCTGAAACAGGCTCCAGGCTCTGAGCCGGCAGCACAGAACCCAACGCGGGGCTCGAACTCACGGACTGCGAGATCGTGACCTGAGCCGAAGTCGGATGCTTAACCGACTGAGCCACCCAGGCACCCCATTATTTTGTACTTCTTAAAGGCAACGACTTTTTCCACTATTCTTGGCAGTTTTATGATACAGCTTAAGTGCCAGGCACATTGAATATATCCAACAAGTGGTCATTTCATTCTGTTTATTTAATAAAGCAAATGGATTCTTCTCTTCGTCTCTAATTCTTCACAACTCCTTCTAACAGGCTATCCCTTCTTAACAACAGCCGCTCATACATACTTACACATATATGTACATGTGTGTATCTCTACTCGTGGACAGTTAGTATGCTACAGAATTTTAGGATTCAAAATACAAAGAACCCTTAAAGGCTCCTGGGTGGCTCAGTCGGTTAAGCATCCGACTCGATTTCAGCTCAGGTCATGATCCCATGGTTCATGAGTTCAAGCCCCATGTTGGGCTCTGTGCTGACAACTTGCAGCCTGCTTAGAATTCTCTTCTCCCCCCACCCCCGCCCCGCCCCTCTCTCATTCACGTGCATGCTCACTCTCTCTCTCAAAATAAACTTAAAGAAAAAAAAGCACAAAACACGAAGAACCTTTAAAATGATTAATCAGTATTACCAGAAAAGTTAAAGAAAAAATTTCTAAAAATGTTTATTTTTGAGAGACAGAGTGCAAATGGGGGAGGGGAAGAGAAAGAGGGAGACAAAGAATCTGAAGCAGGCTCTAGACTCTCTCTGCGCTGTCAGCACAGAGCCTGATGTGGGGCTCGAACCCACACATGAACCATGCGTGAGATCATGACCCGAGCTGAACTTGGATGCTTAACCAACTGAGCCACCCAGGCACCCCAAGAAAAATCAAAATTTTTAAATCATGAAAAAAGTGATTAATTATCTATACAGTATTACAACAATTTCAGATTACACAAGAGGTAATTTATTGAAGAAAATGAGATACTCTGGTCATTTTAGTTTGTTAAATGGATCTAAGAGAAATGTCTGATTATACCATAGTATTTTTATTTTGTACTTCTTAAAGGCAACGACTTTTTCCACTATTCTTGGCACTTTTATGATACAGCTTAAGTGCCAGGCACATTAAATATACCCAGCAAGTGATCATTTCATTCTGTTTACTTAATAAAGCAATTTCCTTTACTTAATAATTTTTTGAAATACATAACTTATTTTTCCCCCAGTTTCAGTGGTCAATTGGTGAATGATGGTGAAAATGAGAATGTTTCAGTTTTCTCTCATTAAATACGAAAAGATTTAAAAAAAAAATATATTGCCAAGTTCGATTTTTGTGAAAAACACATTTTTATGGCAAAACTATTATAACAAAAAAGATGGAATTTCAATGTATTCTGAAATAGAGTTAAGACTCCTAACATGGTCATAATTCCATTATATATATATATATATATATATATATATATATATATATATATATACACACACTAATATTTAAAAAGGATCTAATAGGGCATATGGAATGATGCTATGTGTTCGTTTGGTTAGATAATGTCTGTGTTTATGACAAGCTTACAAAAGTAAAGGAAAATGCAACCAAATACATTTAACTTTTTGCTTAATAGCTACTACTTACATTTTAAATATTCAGGGGTTAATGAATCACTTTCCAGCAGATGAGTAGAGAGTATTTTATAAACCTCTGAATGTTCCCCTTCTGGGATAAAATTAAATATACTTTGATCCACAAGATCAGACTGAAAAAGAAATTAAAAAAATAATAAATTTAGTGATTCAAGATACGTTTATTTTAAAAGTATATCATTGTTCTTGGTGCGCCTGGGTGGCTTAGTGAGTTGAGTGTCCAACTTTTGGTTTTGGCTCAGGTCATGATTCCAAGGTCATGGGATCAAGCTCTGCATCAGGCTCTGTGCTGAGTGTACAGCCTGCTTGGGATTCTCTCTTTCTCTTTCCCCCTCTGCTCCTCTCCTCCACATTTGTGCTCTCTCTCCAAAATAAAACATTAAAAAAAAAAAAAAGCAGATCATCATTCTTAAAACACCACATGAGCATACGGCTTTCTTTCAACTGTCCATAAAAACTGACAAATGTCAAAATATAGAGCACCACTCAAAAAACAAGAGAACGTGGAAGAAGGTTAAGATGACCTCCATGTCTCTGATTAACTAGTGTCATCAGATCTATGGTCAATATGACTTTGGAAGTCTGATAAATTATTTGCAATGGTAAATTTCATCAAATTTGAACGATTAAAATATAACAGGACTAAGAAAGTTTACTAGCAAAAGCTTTGGCTACATGATAGAGCTTGGCCATGAGGTACAGCCTTATCATATATCCAAACCTCTGGTAAATTATGGTGGCATACACTGCAACCAAGGACCAAAGCACAGCCACTGGCTAAGTGGAGATTTGATTTTGGTATTATTTCAATTGTTCAGTGTGTCCTTTCTTTTCTATTACATTTTTCCAGCCATCTATCCTATATCTCATTGTCAAAAAGTCTTGTTTTTATTTTTTTAAGTGCTTTTTTTTTTTTTTTTTTTTTTTAGAGAGACAGAGACAGAGACAGAGAGAGGGTGAGCACAAGCAGGAGAGGACCAAGTAGAGAACGACCAGAATCCCAAGCAGGCTCCATGCTGTCAGTGCAGAGCCCGATGAGGGGCTCAAACTCACAAACTGAGATCATCACCTGAGCCCAAACCAAGAGTTGGATGTTTAACTGACTAAGTCACCCAGGCACCCTCAAAAGCCTTGCTTTTAGATAACAACAAAAAAGGCAAGTAGTATGTTAAGCATTAGAATCCTTGCTAAAAATCTGGCTTTAACTATGATTTCTAACTGACAGTAATGTGACAAACATCAGGTTGCCTATGATGTGCCATGGCTGCGGAATCAAAAATGATTCTAATAGTTCCTATCCTTAAGAACCACTGACAACAAGGGCACCTGGGTGGCTCAGTCGGTTAAGTGTTGACTTCGGCTCAGGTCATGATCTCACGGTTCATGAGTTCAAGCCCCGTGTAGGGCTCTGTGCTGACAGCTCAGAGCCTGGAGCCTGCTTCAGATTCTGTGTCTCCCTCTCTCTCTATTCCTCCCCTGCTCATGCTCTGTCTCTCTCAAAAATAAACATAAAAAAAAGAAGAAAAAAATATGAATGACTAGTATAGAATGGTATGAACACATCAATGCTTCCCCACTATTCTGCTTCTCCTAATACCTGATAATCTGAAGTGTCAGGGTCAACAGGCAGCAAATTGCTTAATTAATGTGTCAAACTTTCCATTAACCACACACATTTAAAATCTCTAAGTGAGGCTGATCATACTTGATGTTGGCAAACCATCCACTCAGTTCCCAAACACAATTCAAAGGAAAGAAAATAAAATGACAGCCATCTGGATCCTTTTATCTCTCTCAATCATTTTTATAAAGAAGAAATATAAATCCTGCTGATTGTCATATAAATCAACAGCCTTCCTTCCTTCCTTCCTTCCTTCCTAAAACTTTAAGTTTGTGCCACTTAACCCTCCTCCTCTTTTATCTATTTCCCCCACGCATCTCCCCTGACAATCACTAGGTTTGTTCTCTGTATTTGAGTCTGTTTGCCTTTTTGTTCATTTGGTTTATTTTTTAGATTCCACATAGAAGTGAAATATTTTAATATTTGTCTTTCTCTGTCTGACTTAATTTCACTTGGCACAATACTCTCTAGATTCATCCATGTTCCTTGCAAATGGCAAGATTCCATTCATTCTTTTTTATGGCTGAGTAGTATTCCACTGCACATATAAACCACATCTTTACCCATTCATCTACTGATGAACACTTGGGCTGCTTCCATATCTTGGCTATTATAGATGAGGCTGCAATAAACACAGGGTACATATATCTTCCTGGATTAGTGCTTGTGTTTTCTTTGGGTAAATACCCAATAGCAGAATGACTGGATCATATAGGCCCTTCTGTTTTTTTCTACATAGGTCATTTAGTGACCATTTAGTGGAAACTATTCACTATTTCCAATTACATTTTCTTTCAGGTAGACAACCAACAGTTAAATAACTGATGTGGAGAAGAGTAGCTTAAAAGGGACTAAAACCTCCTCTGAAAAAAATGCCAAATATATGTTGGATACTACAACAGTGTTCCTTATGTATAGGCACAGGGAACAAAAATTCTGGCTCTATCAAATAAGCTTTCATAATTATATAAGTATTCAAAAAAATTCTAGATTGTATTTCTGCATACTATATTCATATCAGGCAAATTCTGTACTTTTTTTTTTAAGTAGGCTTCACATCCAGCACAGAGCCCAACATGGGGTTTGAACTCACAACCCTGAAATCAAGACCTGAGCTAATATCGAGGTGTTGAACTGAATCAGCCAGCCAGGAGCCCCTGATTTTCTTAAACCACACTTGTGTTTGTATTTCCAAACTAACAAGTTAAGGAGAGTAGAAAAGGAAAAGTATCTTAACAGCAGCACTTTTAGTCTCGGATTCTGTAACACGGCTAATCATCCTCCCTGCACTAAGTAATTACAAGTTTAATATATTCTCTCTAGGAGCACCTTTAAGCAAGTGTGAAGGAATCAATCTGAACTTGTAAAGTTTTATCAATTTTAAGTTCCCAGTAAAGAGACCAACTTTTTGTGTTGGCACTTCCACTAAATTATTGCACAAGTAAGTCCAGTTTCTCCAGGTACATGTTTGCTGATAACATAAAGCGAGGCCGGGCTAAGGAGATCTAAAATCCCTTTTGACACTGAGTTTATTATGACCCTATCATTCTGTCAAAGAACATCAGACCAAGAGGGAAAAAAAAAAAAAACAACCATCAATAAAGTTCCTACTCCTGATTTTTAGCAACAAATAGGTTAAAATGTGCCTAAATTCTTAAGTATGAAGTGACAAAGAAAACTATTTTTTATAGGACCTCTGGTATCAGTGTTTTAACTTTATAGTCAGAGTTAAAATTAAAATTGAAAATTTTTAAGTTATATCGACCAATGATTAAAGTGGCAAATTTTAATTTCTCAACAGAACTAAATTATAAACACTATCGCCTAACTTGGGATTTGCTGGTTTCTTTCCTTCCAGACAACTTTTTAGACAGAAAAGGCTTGTATGTTAAAACACGAAGAAATTGTTTTAAACAACTTGTTACAATTAATTTTTCATGACAACCCAAAATAGAAAAGCACATGTTGTTTTTTATTATGTTCAATCCTAAACAAGTATTATTTATTTTGTTTTCTCAGAAGACACTTGTGTTTGGGGTGCCTGGGTGGCTCAGTCGGTTTAAGTGTCTGTCTCCTGATTTCAGTTCAGGCCATGATCTCACAGTTCATGAGCTCAACCCTCATGTCGGGCTCCATGTGGTCAGCACAGAGCCTACTTGGGATTCTCTCCCTCTCTCTCTGCCCCTCCCCCACCTGTACACACTCACTTTCACACCCTTTCTCTCTCAAAATAAACAAACTTAATTTTTTTTTTTAAAGACACTTGTGTTTGTGTTTTCAAACCAGTAAACAACATACAATTCAGCAATGTCAGTGATGTGAGGCTAAGTATCCACAGTAACTGGAGAACAGTAAAAAAAACCGTTTTAATAAAGGATACTATTAACTCCAAATGGAATGAAATAGGTCTACTGGATTAGTTACTAGCAATCTCCTCCACCCAAAAGTTCACCAGCCAGTCTATAAGCTTTAGCTGACACAATGAGAAAGACCCAGGAGATGTTAATAACAGAGGAAACTGGGTATAGGGTATAAGGGAAGTCTCTGTACTATCTTCCTGATTTTTCTGTAAATCTAATAAGACAGTCCTAAAATTAAAAGGTAAAAAAAAAATCGAAGAGGGAATGGGAAGGTTAAGATGGTTTTCACTGAGGGGGGAAATGTTAATGATCAAACACTTACAAACACTTAAATCCCAACTAGATCTGCTGTAGATATGCTATTTTAAAATGCAATTAAACATCCTCTTGGTAAAGATCCAACAGC
The DNA here is from genome assembly GCF_014898765.1 of Herpailurus yagouaroundi. Lineage (NCBI taxonomy): Eukaryota > Metazoa > Chordata > Mammalia > Carnivora > Felidae > Herpailurus > Herpailurus yagouaroundi. The sequence continues at coordinate 123,984,237 of NW_024412376.1, read as the reverse complement.
AGTGTGCCATTACGAAGGAATTTTTAACAGCCACATCACATAGTCTACTCACTTTTATATATTCAATAAATAATGACTGACTGACTGCCTCTCAGAATAATTAACTAGCCCATATAGATAGGGAGATTAAGTCCTTGCACTTAAAAAGCTTACGCCTACCATAATTATCCAAACTAAAAAAAAAATACAGTTTACTGTGTCATGATGGCGGTACGTGTAGGTAACATGAGAACAAAGAAGAAGAGCATCTAATTCAGAATGGAGTTTATGGCAAGTGCCCAAAAAGCAGGCTCTTAAAAAGTGTGACCATACTGCAAATGATACTCTATGATTAAGTTAAAGATTATATAGTCTTATAAATCCATAACTGAAAGAAAAACCAATACTATTGTACATGGTTTAAAAGCATATAATTACAACTTAAATTATTTAATCTTACCTTCACTGTATATTAATCCTATAAAAAGTTTCCTTCTCTGGCTTTTTTTTTACCATGTAAGTATTTCATAAAAGAGAACTGCCCAGAAAATTGAGTAAATCAGCCTGTTCTTTTCTCTGTCCATACTAGTTTACTTACATGATGCTATATTTTACTGTTTACTCTCAAACAATTTTTAGATGTTGGGCTAATCGCCTACTATTTGAGCTTATGTGGAAAAGAGAGCCCTTTAAAAATGTAGTAAAGCCAAGTCATTTTCTCTGTGACCCAAAGAGATTAGCAAATTACTTACTACCTGGCTTTCCAGAAGGTCCTTTCAGAGTCTGGTCTTTTAAATGTGGAGACTGTTCTTTTTATGAAGTATGAAGTAGCAGAATAATCAGAGGGAGGGAAATACTGCTTTTTCACTATCTCTTGAAAGAGACCTTTACAGAACAGTTTACTTTGTATTGTCATAAATTTTCAAGAGATGGGCATTTTAAGAGTAATTTATAAGTAATTTCAGAATATCTATACTGTAACTCCCATCTTAAATAAGACAATTACATTTTATTTTTTAAAAACAATTACATTTTAAATAAAACTTCAAATTTATAAAAACTGTCAATTGCACTGCACACAGCACCTAGCACAGAGGGTGACACAGAGTAGATATTCAATAAATATAAGTTCAATAAAACAGCAAACAACAGGGGTGCCTGGATGGCTCAGTAGATTGAGTGTCCAACTTCAGCTCAGGTCATAATCTTGTGGTCCGTGAGTTCAAGGCCTGTGTCCGGCTCTGTGCTGACAGCTCAGAGACTGAAGCCTGCTTTGGATTCTGTGTCTCCCTTTCTCTCTGCCCCTCCCCCACTTGTGCTCTGTCTCTGTCTCTGTCTCTCTCTCTCAAACAAAACAAAACAAAAAACACATTAAAGAAAGAGAAAACACTGAGAACAGCATTAGAATAAGGAGGGCAGAGGTTAGAGAGGCAGCTAAATATTAGTTACCGCCAGAGAAAGAGACATACAGAGCTCTCATCCCCCACAGAAACCACCTTTCAAACATGGCTCTGGATATCTCCTTCCATGTGCTTTAGAACATTTAAAATAGGCATTAAACAAGAAAGAAATCACAGGATACTTACTGGTAAATGTTCAAGTAATGAAGTTATACTCTCAGACACATATATTATGCTTCCATCTGTCATGATTGCTAAAAAAAAACCATCAAGAGCCTGAAATTAAACATAATGGTCAGTTAAGTGAAAAGAAAAAAGTATTTCAGAGGACAGAAAAAAAATCTAATTAAATAACAAAGGACTTAATGTGGAATTTCCAGAGCACTGCCAAATGCTAGCTTTTCCCTTTACAATACCTTAGTACATATCTTTGTGCATTTTTAAATGCTCCTAGCAAAAACAAAAAAGTCACATTCTAGTCTAATATGGGAGAGCTGGCATCTAAAACATAGAGACTTAATGTTCTATCATTTTTATATGTATACTAAATGAAAACTACCTTATTTGAAGATGCTAGTATATCTGAAGCACACATGACATCAATGATATGTCTTTGACACACAACAGAACACATTACAACCTTTTGGATATATTAACAGAGAGGTATCTGACTGAAGCTTAAGGAGATACATGGGTAATAAAGTGAAAGGGAGATTAAGCTGTTGTAAGCTGAGGTCAGATCATGATAGGCCTTGAATACCAGGTCAAGACATTAGGACTTCATTCAAAAGAAGTCTAGGAGCAGTGTGTACATGGATTTAGGGAAAACGGAATTGCTAGGAAAATCTCAGTGGCTTTTGGAATGGTCTGGGAAGTTAACAAAAACCTGAATGAAATTAGTAGTAGTAAGACCGAGAAGGACGTAGGCAAGCATTGAGAGATGGGAAGTTAGAGTTCAGGAAGTAAGCTGGTGTAGAGGATACAATACTTAATAAATAAAGCAATCCTGTATTTTCACTTAAGAATCCTAGGCACAAAAGTGACAGGTGAAGAAATAAGATCTGCAAAAGACAGAAGCATGTCAAAGACAAATCCTTGGGGGTAATTATCTACATATGGGGATGAGGAGGAGGAAAAGTACCAGAGAACATGACAGAAAAGAGAGAAGGCACTGTTGTCAAGGGAGGCAATGGAAGAGTAAATGACAAGGTGAGTGAGGAGAAAGAGGGATGGTTCACTGTAAAATGAGATCAAACAGGATAAAGACTGAAAAAATGAGAAATGAATTTTGGTGACTTTCAAAAGATTTATGTCAGTAGAAGGGTAAGTCAGACTATACAGTGAGTTTAGAGACAAGTGGATAATTGGGCTATTATAAACCATTCCTTTATGAACTTCAGAGGGAAGAAAGGAAAAAGGACAAGTTTTAAGGGGACCAGGTTTCAAGGGAAGTAACTGAAGTATATATGCAGGCTGAAGGAAAGGAAGATCCAGTGAAAAAATGCTGAAGATACACAGCAGAAAAGATATACTATAGGAGGAGCTCCTCTCTGCCTATCAAAACAGTTATCACATTACATTTACATTTCTTTTTAAATTATAGGGCTCTCTAAAAAATGGCAATCTCGGGAAAAACCATATATATCTTCTTAAAAAAAGAAAGCCATATATATCTGCTTCAACACTGTTATCTGCAGCACCCAGCAGATGTGCCACACAGAGTAGATAAAAAATATCTGTAATATGTAATGTATGGACCTGGGAGTTAGACCAATCTCCATCTACTTCTAAGTAATTATGAAGAATTGTTGAACATACAGAAAAAGGCACCTTCCCTACCACCCCTCACCTTGTATTAGGGGATAGATTTGGATGTCAGAATGAACAGATTTTGAGTAGATGGCTATCTTCTAGAATAGCTCAGAAAAATGCATTCTTGGCTCTGTGTAAGAAAACCTTGTAATTTAAGAATATTCATGAAATTATTTTTCCAAAAACTCTTTACTACGATAATTCCAGTATTACTGTTTTGTTATGAATGGGGTCAAAATGATACAAAAAAGAACATGCTTCATGTAAGGCTAGATTATCTTTGAAAGCAAATTAATATTTACTACAGTCATCTGTATTTGCTCTTAGATATTTGCTAGAAATTGAGTGCAGCTCTCTTCTGTGAAGAGAAGGAACTGGAATCAGAACTCTCAATGACATAAGGCCATTTCTAGAACCAGAAACTGCCCTTTTCATCTTCAGGAAAGGCAAAGACTAACCAGAGAGAAGTCTCCACCAGCATACTACAAAAGTCTTAACACAAGAAGGACCCCAGGGCCCAGACTTCTTTTCAATGGAGGGATGCAATTTCTGGGCAAGGTGGATGGGTAGGTACACCAAAAACTAAAGGGGTCTTGATGAAGACCCTATGGCAGAAGAGAAGACATATGGAAGAGAAAGTAAGACAGGGAAGGACATCCTACTCCTAAGACTGAAGCCTATAAAGCGTATCCCTTCCCCACATTGTATAACAGAAAGAGTTAATTAAAATTCTTTGTCTTCAAACATAGTGGCAGAGTAGGAGGACCCTAGGCTCACCTCATCCCACAAATACAACTAGATAACTATGAAATAACCTAAATACCCCAGAAATCCATCTAAAGACTGGTAGAACAAGCTCCACAACTGAAAGTAGAGAACAGGCCACAGTGAAGAAAGTAGGAAGTGCAGAGATGCAGCGAAACAGATCAGCTGCTGCAGTGGGAAGGGAGGAAGCTCCAGTAGCAGAGAAGAATGAAAGACACACTAGCACAAAGGGGAGCACATGAGGAAAACAAATCCCCATACCAATTGGCTTGGAAAGCAAGAGGGGTCAAATCTTGTGAGACGCAACCAGCAGGCTTAAAGCCTGGAGTTCTAAAGATCAGCAGGCTTGGCTTGGGGAGAGACCGGAGGCAGTGGTGGAGAAGGCAGGACAAACAACCCATGGACATACAGTATAGAAACAGCGATCTGAAGAGCACCTGGACACACAATGGAGAGGTGATTTGCTCACTTCAGAGTGTATCCCAGAGAGGCAGCATTCACAGAAAGTCCCTACCAGGAACAAAGGAACTGGTAAGCACCATTTCCCTCCCCCACCCCTCAGCCTAAGCACACAGCCACCAGTGGGAACCAGTGCAGCCAACACTTGTTACCTAAATTATTTATACCTATCTCCATACCCCTGTGGTCCAGAGAAGAACTGTCCTTTCCAGTCACACTTGTCTCAGTCCCAAGATGGTGTGTCTCCTCCCCCAGAAAACCAAACCCCTGCCCACACCATATCTCCCCACTCAGGAGTCTGGCAGGGCCTCAGTTCCAGTGGAGGTGGTGATAGGTCTCATTTCATAAACCGACCAGACCACACCTATTAAAACATGCCACATTCAGGCCAGGAACCAAACACTGCCTAAAATAGGCAAAGAGAGCCTCTGTAGATAACTGACCTGAAGAATAAAGCAGCCAGGACACAACAGCAGGGCACACGCAGCACACACTGGAGGTTCTCCCTGAAGTGCTAGGCCCTGGAGAAGAGGGCAAACTACCTGGCAGGGCACTACAAAACATCTTCTTCAAAAAGCCACTACCCTCAAAAACAGGAGATGTTGCTGACTTTCCTAACACAGTGAAACAGGCAGAGAGACTTAGACAAAATGAGAAGACAGAGGAATTTGTCCCAAATGAAAGAACAGGACAAAGCCACAGCCAGAGATCTAAGTAAAACAGAAGTAACATGCCTGATAGAGATTTTAAAGTAATGATCATAAATATACTCACTGGACTTGACAAAAGAGTGGAAGACATTGAGTGGAAGACATTAGTGAGACCCTCAACACAGAGATAAAGAATAGCATAGCAGAAATAAAGAGCTTAATAAAAGAAACGAGAAATACACTTATCAGAAAGAACAGCAGGATGGAAGAAGCAGAGGAATGAATTAATGACCTAGAAGACAGAGTAACGGAAAGTTATCAAGCTGAACAAAAGACAGAAAAAAAGAATTGCACAAAACAAGAACAGACTTAGGTAACTCAGTAACTCCATCAAACACAGTAGCATTCATATTATAGACACCCAGAAGAAAAGGAGGGAGAAAAGGGAGAAGAAACTTTATTTAAAGAAATAATAGCTGAAAGCTTCCTTAATTTGGAGAAAGAAAGGCATAGAGAACCCCTGACAAAAATCAACAAAAATAGATCTACGTCAAGACATAATGTAATTAAAATAGCAAAATACAGTAATAAAGAAAAAAATTTAAAAGCAACAAGACAAAAGAATACAGTTACATACAAGGGAAATCCCACAAAGCTAGCAGGGGATTCTTCAGCAGAAACTTTCCAAACCAGAAGGGTGTGGCATGATAAATTCAAAGTACTGAATGGGAAAAATCAGCAACCAAGAATACTTTATTCAGCAAGGCTATCATTCAGAACAGCAAGGCTATCATTCAGAACAGAGAGATAAAGAGTTTCCCAAACAACAACAAAAATAGAGTCTTCCAGACAAACCAAAACTAAAGGAGTTCATGATCACTAAATGAGCTCTGAAAGAAATATTAAAGGGAAATCTCTCAGTGGAAAAGACACAGTGTGAACAGGAAACACAAAAGCAGTAAAAGTGAGTATTTCTATAAAACATCAGTCAAGGAACTTGCAAAATAAAAGGATGTAAAATATGATACCATATACCTAAAACATGGGGAAGAGAGGTGTAACGAGTGAGTTCAAACCTAAACAACCATCAACTTAATATAGACTGCTAAATGCAGAAGATGTTAAACATAAACTTAATGATAACCACAGATCAAAAATCACTAATATGGAAAGAATGAGGAGAAATACATCCAATGTATCACTAAAGAGAACCAGCAAACCATAAAAGAGAGAAAGACAAGAAAGGATCAGAGAAAATCTTCAGAAATGACTACAAAACAGGTAATAAAATAGTAATAAATACGTATCTATCAAGAATTACTTTGAATGTAAATGGACTAAATGCTCCAATTAAAAGACACGGTGACAGGATGGATTATAAAAAAAAAAAAATACCCATCTATATGTTGCTTGTAAGAGACTCATTTTAGACCTAAAGACATCTGCAGATTGAAAGTGAGGTTATGGGAGAAATATTTATCATGTAAATGGATGTCAAAGGAAAGCCAGAGTGAAAAGAGAGGCATACCAAGAAACAGACTCTTAACTAAAGAGAACTGAGGGTTGCTGGAGGAGAGGTGGGCAGGCGGTATGGATTAAACCCATGATGGGTATTAAGGAGGGCACTTGTGATGAGCACTGGGTGTTATATGTAAGTGATGAGTCACTAAATTCTACACCTGAAACTAATACTGCACCATATGTTAACTAGCTAGAATTTAAATAAAAATTTAGAGAGAGAAAGAAAAAGAGAGAGAGAGAAGAGGAAGGAGAGGAAGGAGAGAAAGAGAGGAAGGAGAGGAAGGAAGGAAGGAAGGAAGGAAGGATGGATGGATGGATGGAAGGAAGGAGGGAAAGGGGGGGAGGGAAGGAAAGAAAGCCAGAGTAGCAATACTTATATGGGACAAAATAGACTTTAAAACAAAGCCTATAACAAGAAGCAAAGAAGGACACTATACAATAAAAAAGGGGACAATCCAACAAGATATAACAATTGAAAATATTTATGCCTCCAAATACATAAAACAGTTAATAATAAACATAAAGGGACTAATCAATAATAATACATTAATAGTAGGGAACTTTAACAACCCACTTACATCACAGAATATCAACAAGGAAACCATAGCTTTGAATGAACATTGGACCAGATTTAATAGACATATTCAGAACATTCCATCCTAAAACAGAATACACATTCTTTTTAAGTGCAAATGGAACATTCTCCAGAACAGATCACATATTAACCCAAAACATGCCTCAACAAATTCAAAAAGACTGAAGTCATACATACCATGTATCTTTTCTGACCACAACTCTATGAAACTAGAAGTCAATCACAAGAAAAATCTGGAAAGACCACAAATGCATGGAAGTTAAATAACATGCTACTAAATGGATCAATGAGGAAATAAAGGGAATAAAAAGGACATGAAAACAAATGAAAATGAAATGAAATGAAATGAAATCCTTCAGGACGCAGTAAAAGCAGTTCTAAGAGGGAAGTTTATAGCAATACAGGCTTACTTCAAGAAGCCAGAAAAATCTCAGATAAACAACCTAAACTTAACACCTAAAGAAGCTAGAAAAAGAACATCAAACAAAACCTAAAGCCAGCAGAAGGAAGGAAATTATAAAGATTACAGCAGATATAATTGATATATAAACTAAAACAAAACCAAACAAAAAACAGATCAATGAAACCAGAGCTGGTTCTTTGAAAAAAAGTCATTATAACTGAGAAGACACTTAACCAGACTTATCAAGAAAAAAGAGAAAGGACCCAAATAAATAAATGACAAATGACAGAGGAGAATTAATAACAAACACCACAGAAATGCAATTCCCATAGATTATTAAAAAACTATATGCCAAGAAATTGGACAACATAGAAAAAATGGATAAATTCCTAGAAAAAATATGGCCTACCAAAACTGAAACAGGAAAATAAAAAAATTGAACAGACCAATTACCAGCAAAGAAATGGAATCAGTAATCAGAACACTCCCAACAAACAAAAGTTCATGACCAGATGGCTTCACTGACAAATTCTACCAAACATTTAAAGAAGAGTTAATACCTATTCTTCTCAAACTACTCCAAAAACTAGAAGAGTAAGGAAAACTTCCAAATTCATTCTATGAGGCCAGTATTACCCTGATACCAAAACCAGATAAAGACACTACAAAAAAAAGAATTACAGGCCATATCTCTGATGAACATAGATGCAAAAATCCTGAATAAATTATTAGCAAACTGAATCCAACAAAACATTAAAAAAATCATTCACCATGATCAAGTGTGTCTATTCCTAGATTGCAAGAGTGGGTCAATATTTGTAAATCAACCAATATGATACAGCATATCAATAAGAGAAAGGATAAAAACCATATGATCGGCGGAGGAGGGAAGATGGCGGCGTAGGACGACACTGGGCTCACCGCGCGTACTGCTGATCACTTAGATCCCACCTACACCTGCCTAAATAACCCAGAAAACCACCAGAGGATTAGCAGAACGGAGTCGCTGGAGCCAAGCGCAGACGAGAGG
>NW_024412376.1:123866737-123970623 GCF_014898765.1 Herpailurus yagouaroundi | reverse complement strand
AAAGCCATTTATGAAAAGCCCACAGCTAACATCATCCTCAACGGGGAAAAACTGAGAGCTTTTTCCCTGAGATCAGGAACACGACAGGGATGCCCACTCTCACCACTGTTGTTTAACATAGTGCTGGAAGTTCTAGCATCAGCAATCAGACAACAAAAGGAAATCAAAGGCATCAAAATTGGCAAAGATGAAGTCAAGCTTTCGCTTTTTGCAGATGACATGATATTATACATGGAAAATCCGACAGACTCCACCAAAAGTCTGCTAGAACTGATACATGAATTCAGCAAAGTTGCAGGATACAAAATCAATGTACAGAAATCAGTTGCATTCTTATACATTAACAATGAAGTAACAGAAAGACAAATAAGGAAACTGATCCCATTCACAATTGCACCAAGAAGCATAAAATACCTAGGAATAAATCTAACCAAAGATGTAAAGGATCTGTATGCTGAAAACTATAGAAAGCTTATGAAGGTAACTGAAGAAGATTTAAAGAAATGGAAAGACATTCCCTGCTCATGGATTGGAAGAATAAATATTGTCAAAATGTCAATACTACCCAAAGCTATCTACACATTCAATGCAATCCCAATCAAAATTGCACCAGCATTCTTCTCGAAACTAGAACAAGCAATCCTAAAATTCATATGGAACCACAAAAGGCCCCGAATAGCCAAAGTAATTTTGAAGAAGAAGACCAAAGCAGGAGGCATCACAATCCCGGACTTTAGCCTCTACTACAAAGCTGTCATCATCAAGACAGCATGGTATTGGCACAAAAACAGACACATAGACCAATGGAATAGAATAGAAACCCCAGATCTAGACCCACAAACGTATGGCCAACTCATCTTTGACAAAGCAGGAAAGAACATCCAATGGAAAAAAGACAGTCTCTTTAACAAATGGTGCTGGGAGAACTGGACAGCAACATGCAGAAGGTTGAAACTAGACCACTTTCTCACACCATTCACAAAAATAAACTCAAAATGGATCAAGGACCTGAATGTGAGACAGGAAACCATCAAAACCTTAGAGGAGAAAGCAGGAAAAGACCTCTCTGACCTCAGCCGTAGCAATCTCTTACTCGACACATCCCCAAAGGCAAGGGAATTAAAAGCAAAAGTGAATTACTGGGACCTTATGAAGATCAAAAGCTTCTGCACAGCAAAGGAAACAACCAACAAAACGAAAAGGCAACCAATGGAATGGGAAAAGATCTTTGCAAATGACATATCGGACAAAGGGCTAGTATCCAAAATCTATAAAGAGCTCACCAAACTCCACACCCGAAAAGCAAATAACCCAGTGAAGAAATGGGCAGAAAACATGAATAGACACTTCTCTAAAGAAGACATCCGGATGGCCAACAGGCACATGAAAAGATGTTCAGCGTCGCTCCTTATCAGGGAAATACAAATCAAAACCACACTCAGGTATCACCTCACGCCAGTCAGAGTGGCCAAAATGAACAAATCAGGAGACTATAGATGCTGGAGAGGATGTGGAGAAACGGGAACCCTCTTGCACTGTTGGTGGGAATGCAAATTGGTGCAGCCACTCTGGAAAGCAGTGTGGAGGTTCCTCAGAAAATTAAAAATAGACCTACCCTATGACCCAGCAATAGCACTGCTGGGAATTTATCCAAGGGACACAGGAGTGCTGATGCATAGGGGCACTTGTACCCCAATGTTCATAGCAGCACTCTCAACAATAGCCAAATTATGGAAAGAGCCTAAATGACCATCAACTGATGAATGGATAAAGAAATTGTGGTTTATATACACTATGGAATACTACGTGGCAATGAGAAAAAATGAAATATGGCCTTTTGTAGCAACGTGGATGGAACTGGAGAGTGTGATGCTAAGTGAAATAAGTCATACAGAGAAAGACAGATACCATATGGTTTCACTCTTATGTGGATCCTGAGAAACTTGACAGGAACCCATGGGGGAGGGGAAGGAAAAAAAAAAAAAAAAAAAAGAGGTTAGAGTGGGAGAGAGCCAAAGCATAAGAGACTGTTGAGAACTGAGAGCAAACTGAGGGTTGATGGGGGTGGGAGGGAGGAGAGGGTGGGTGATGGGTATTGAGGAGGGCACCTTTTGGGATGAGCACTGGGTGTTGTATGGAAACCAATTTGACAATAAATTTCATATATAAATAAAAAAAAATGCTTTTTGCCATAAAAAAAAAAAACCATAAGATCATTTCAGTAAATGCAGAAAAAGCATTTGACAAAGTACAACATCCATTCACGATAAAAACCCTCAACAAAGTGATTTTCAAGGGAGCATACCTCAACATAATAAAGGCCATATATGAAAAACCCACAGCTAATATCCTCCTTAACAGGGAAAAAGAGTTTTTCCCCTAACATCAGGAACCACACAAGGCTATCCATTCTCACTCCTTTTATTCAACACCATACTAGAATTCCTAGCCACAGAAATCAGACAACAAAAAGAAATGTAAGGCATCCAAATCTGTAAGGAAGGTGTAGAGCTGTCACTATTTTCATGTGATATGACATTATATATAGAAAACTCGATTCCACCAAAAAACTGCTAGAACTGATTAATTAAGTCAAGTCACAGGATATAAAATCAATCTCCAGAAATCTGTTGCATTTCTATATATCAATAATAAAGGAGCAGAAAGAGAAATTAAGAAAACCATCCCACTTACAATTGCACAAAAAATAATAAGATACTTAGGAATAAACCTAATAACCAAAGAGGTGAAAGACCTATACTCTGAACACTATAAAACACTGATGAAAGAAATTAAAGATGACACCAAAAAATGGAAAAACATTCCATGCTGATGGGTTGGGAGAACAAATATTGTTAAAATGTCGATACTACCCAAAACAATCTACACATTTAATGCAATCCGTATCAAAATACCAACAATGTGTTTTTACAGAACTAGAACAAACAATCCTAAAACCTGTATGGAACCACAACAGACCCTGAATAGCCAAAGTAATCTTGAAAAAGAAAGCAAAGCTGAAGGCATCACAATTCCAGACTTCAAATTCTACTACAAAGCTGTCGTAATCAAAACAGCCTGGTAATGGCACAAAAACAGACACACAGATCAACAGAACAGAAAACTCAGAAATAAACCCACAATTATATATATGGTCAATCTTCAACAAAGCAGAAAAGAATATCCACTGGAAAAAAAAAAACAAATGCTGTTGGGAAAACTGGAGAGCCAAAGAATATAACTGGACCACTTTCTTATACCATACACAAAAATTATTTCAAAATGGATTAAAGACCTAAATGTGAGTCTTCAAACTATAAAAATCCTAGACGACAGCACAGGTAATAACTTCTCTGCCATCAGCTGTAGCAACTTTTTCTAGATAGGTCTCCTGAAGCATGGGAAACAAAAGCAAAAATAAACTATTGGGACTACATCAATAAAAAGCTTCTGCACAATGAAGGAAACAATCAACCAAACGAAAAGGCAACCTATGGAATGGGAGAAGGTATTTACAAATGACATATCTGATGAAGGGTTAGTATCCAAAATCTATAAAGAACTTAGAGAACTTAACACCCAAAACCCAAAGAATCCAATTTAAAAAGGGGCAGAAGACATGAACAGACATTCCTCCAAAGAAGACATACTGATGGCCAACAGACACATGAAAAGATGCTCATCATCACTTATCATCAGGGAAATGCAAATTAAAATTACAATGAGGTATCACCTCACATCTGTTAGAATGACTAAAATCAACAACACAAGAAACAACCAGTGTTGGCGAGGATGTGGAGAAAGGAGAACGCTCTTGCGCTGTTGGTGGGATTGAAAACTAGTGCAGACACTCTGGAGAACAGTACAGAGGTTCCTCAAAAAGGTAAAAATAGAACTACCCCAGGATCCAGTAATCACACTACTGAGTATTTACCCAAAGAATACAAAAACATTAATTCAAAGAGAGACTTTTTTCCCAATGTTTATAGCAGCATTATTTACAACAGCCAAGATATGGAAGCAGCTCGTGTCCATCAATTTTTTTTTTTTTTTTTAAGTATCAGCACTCTTGTTTCTTTCTTCCTTTCAATAGTTATCTACATCATAGGTACTACATGTGTCTTGGCAAATGATAATAAAAAAAAGAATCTGTGCAGTGTAAAGAAAATTTGGAGACAATGCTGTTCTGTTTGGCCTATTAGTGAATTTATCTTCATTAAGTATTAAGAAATGACTGAAGATATTATACCAATTTATGAATTTGTAAGGAAATTTTCATACCAATGAAGCAGAGTAAGTAAATGTTTATGATTAACACAGAAGATCTTATTAAACCACTGCACTGACAATATAATCATAAAATAAAAATTAAGGAGTAATTAAATGAGTTAAATCCTTTATGTATTTAGACATCAGCTTGTGTGTACTCTTTCATAAACACATTACTTTTACCTAAGCAAGATAATTTTGGACATTATCAATGAGTTTAGTAATGAGTAGATGATCAGAAGGCTATTACAGACTACTCTTTTACAAACTTAAAAGTAATGTAATAGTTTTGTTGCAGAAGAACACTTACCTTTTGGGGGGGGGTAAAACCCTTAAAATTAGAAACTATTATTTGGTCTATAACGTAAGTGTCCGGTAATTCAAAGAGCTAACTGGTGGTTTTTAAGATAAAAGGACTGTTCTTTGGCTAGCTTTCAATGAAAGAAGTTCATGAGTGGCAGTGTGCAGAGAGGTTGAGGCCAGGGAGATGAGAGGCTGCAGTGAATCCTAATGGGGCTACTTACTAATTGTGTTACTTTGAGTAAATTTCATAATCCTTTGTTCCTTGATTTCCTCATCCGGAAGTAAGAAAGGCATAAACAGATGCTACTTCATAAGATTATTTTGAGGTTCATAGAGTTAATATGTGAAAAGTGCTCATTATTTTTCAGATTTTAAGGACAGCTACGATTATACATAAATATACTTATAGTCCAATAAATTTTCATATGGTAACATTTCTGCTGAATATATACTTAATTAATCCAGCAATTAACTGTTCCATCTTAAGTATGAACCGAAAAATAACTCATTGATTTGCAAAATACTTTATGTTGCCTCAGACTTCAGTCAATATACAGAGACAGTTGCAATATAGTCATTACATACGCATACATGACACAGATAAATGCTTCAGGTCTGAAATAATACATCCAAACAAAAAGGATAAAAGATGTAAATTATTTAACAACTTCCACATACCTACCTCAACTGCTTTCCTTGGTTCTTTCTATGTCTACTTTGTTATGTATTTATTTTTCTTGTCTTTAAATGTTACTACCAAAGTATACCACCTCTGTTTCCTATTAAAGTTTACATGGAAATTTGATATTGAACTCTGTGTACTTTGCGTGCAAAGATGATACCTATATTATTCTACACAGGAAACAATTAAAAAAGTAGAGAAGTAAAACTGATAGATATGAGTGACTCAAAACATCTGTGGATTTTAGAAATAATTGTATGAGGTATTAGAGGGTTTAATTATAAGCAAATATGTTCTGAATTATTTTCAAAAATAATTTTGTTACAGAAGAACATTTACTTATTTCCTTTTATTTTTTTTCTTTATTTTTTTTTTTTAATTTTTTTTTAACATTTATTTTATTTTTGAGACAGAGAGAGACACAGCATGAACGGGGGAGGGCCATAGAGAGAGGGAGACACAGAATCGGAAGCAGGCTCCAGGCTCTGAGCCATCAGCCCAGAGCCCGACGCGGGGCTCGAACTCGCGGACCGCGAGATCGTGACCTGAGCTGAAGTCGGACGCTCAACCGACTGAGCCACCCAGGCGCCCCTACTTATTTCCTTTTAAAAGTTTCTACTTGAATTAAGAAGAGTTGCCTTTCAATGTGTATTTCAATGTTTTAATATTTTCAAAATCATTTATCATCATCTTATATTGTATTTAGGTGAATTTTAATTTGTTTAAAAAAATTAAACAGTAGTTTACATTTCATAATATTTAAAGATTGTATTTTTAAGTAATCTCTACACCCAACGTGGGCTCAAACTCATGACCCTGAGATCAAGAGTCACATGCTGACTGAGCCAGCCAGGTGCCCCTTTATGAGGGCATAGTATTTAACGTATGATGAATAATCTACATTTTCTTCATATGAATATTGTTAGTGTGGTCTCAGGTAAAGAACTTGATAGCTATAGGTTTCTGACTTTTATCAAGCCTCTCAAAACTCATGTATTATTAAAAATATGAAAATTTAACATTACCTTACCACATACTACTATTTACTTATACTTACATCAATTAATTTTAATTGAAGATATAATTTATTGATTTACAATGAATTAAAGACTTCTCAATATTAAATTAATATTGTTAAAATATACTAAAATTCATCATCTCTATATCTTTTCTGAGGAAAATAAAACTTTTCAAAAAGTAAATCTAGACATACCTCTAACATTAATTGTGTAAATTCTTCATTACTAAGGAATGTAGGTTTCCAGTCCTGTCGAATTTCACTGGCATCTGACTGTGCAGTGATTTCTGTAAAGATTATTTGATACATTAGCGGCATACTCCAAACACCGGGTAGGGCTAAAGGGTGGTACTAAAGTCCAACAACCTGCCTTCTCTCCTATTTAAAATGAGAACCATGGGCAATAACATGTATTGGTCTAGGTAGGTATTAGAAGGCCCAGTGATGAACTGCATGGGCTAATGTGGCAAGCTATCTCCTTGGATTGGGTCTCCTGGGAATACCAATCTCTGGTTTTTCTCTGGGAGCGCTGACAACCTGTATTGTGGAAGGCCTGAGACTGCTTCCTACTTGACATAATGACCAAATAGGAATCAGAAGAAGAAGATTAGTATCAAGCATCAGAACAAATTCTTTTTCCTCATCCTTCTCTTGACATTTAAATGATGGAACCTAGAGCAGTCGTAAGGACATAAGCCTGGAGGAAAGGAGCCAAGGAGGTCAGTCCATCATTCTGCTTTTACTGAAATGACCACAGGCTTGCCTACTGCCAAGCAGCAAGATTCCTCCCAATTTGAGGTGCTCTATTCTTAATAATCAAGGAGACTAAATTAAGATTTGGGGCAAAAACTCCCAAGTAATAATCCCAGAGTGATTGTTGCTTAGTGTCCTCTTGCATGTTTTTAAACTGGTCAAAATTTGGAGATCCCTGGTTTGGGCACACATTTTAACAAAATTATTAGAGTTTATTTTGCAACATTTTTCTAATAGATTTAGATATGAGAAAGTTATTCCTTAATGATGAAATCTCAACTATTTAGGTAATAAATACTTTTCCATTTTTTAATGCAGACATCTTAAAACAACCAAAACAAAAATCTATGTCATAGATATTACTCCACAAAAACATATTCTACTTTGCTGTGAAAAGTACGGACCAGGCTGTTTTGATTTTGTGTTATCAGATATATAAATCAAGCATATTAAACTGTCACCCAACTTTTGGCGTACTGGAAATGCCTGTACTACTAATATGAAGAGTAACTAAAAATCTAGCTACTAATTCTGTGGAATATAGTCATGTTTTTCACATTCACACCAATTATATACATTCAGAAAAAAGATTTAAATCCACAAGCAAATCCCATCAACTTTAGTTAAACAAAGGCTTATTTCAGAGTATTAATAATAAGTATCTAAGAATCCCCTTTTAATTTAAGGTAAATTTTACTTTTCTGAGAATGATATACCCAATTTTGAAAAAAAAAAAAACTGATCTACTTAATGCCAGTATTAATCTTCAATTATCAGGGGCAAATGTATGCATATTATTTCATTTCATTCAGCAATCATTTATTGAGCTGCAATGTCTGAGGGGACTAAGTGTGCTAACAAGAGACACTAAGGTTAGTGAGAATACTAACTGCAGAGGTAAAATGTAATAATAAAAGTGAAGACAAGCAATTATGACACATTTACAGAAGGATCAACAGAATTTGGTAACTGTGATGTAGTACTAAGGAAGATGGAAAAAATTCAAAAGTCTTTTCAGGCTTGAGTCCTGGGGCCTGAAATGATGGTGGTATAAAAATGTAAAAAGGGAAGTTGAGAGAAAGAGGTGACTTGAGAAAATGAAAATGAGTTCAGTTTTAGATGCACTGAGGTTGAGGACATGCAAAAGAAAGATCCAGAAGTTATCTGGATACAAAAGACTGAAAAGTTTGCATCTAAAAATACAGATATGGTAGTTTAATAGGGAGACAATACTTGAAGCTATGGAATGAGATAACCAAGGGAAAGAGTGAAGAGAAAGCAAAAGCACAAAAGACAAGACATTTAGAGGGCAAAAAAATAAAGTTTCAGTTAGAAAGTGGGGATGAATGAAGAAGTGCAGTATAACACAGACCAAGAAAAAAGAAAACCAGTGGAGGATGGATTAAAACTTCCAGTGCATTAGGTATAAGAAAAAGCTACTGCTATTATCTGATTGGTAGCAGAATGGGTGGGGCATATGGCATTTGTGAAATTACCAAAAATAATTTCAGAGAGTGATGGAGCGTAAAAATCAGCTTGGTAATGCATGACTCAGTGAGCCCGGGAGGAGTGAATAAACGTACTAGTTACAAATTCTCCTTTTGAGAAGTTTTGTGGTTTCACTTGCAGCTAGAAAAGGAAATGTTCCAAGTTTTTCATCTATTATCTCTGTTACCAAAATACTTAATATTCTTTAACTTTTTCTTTTCATGACTCATTTATAGTCAAAGTGATTTTCTTCAATTAACAAATAATCACTTTATTTTATAAACAGTGTTTAATTACTAGACATATACTGAAATCTTCTTTAAAAAAATTTTTTTTTTACATTTATTTTTGAGAGACAGAGAGAGACAGAGTACAAGTTGGGGAGGGGCAGAGAGAAGGAAAGACAGAATCCAAAGTAGGCTGCAGGCTCGGAGCTGTCAGCACAGAGCCTAACACGGGGCTCAAACTCACAAACCGTGAGATCATGACCTGAGCTAAAGTCGGACGCTGAACCGACTGAGCCACCCAGGCGCCCCTAAAATCTTTTAAAATGGCAATATAAGGCCCAAATGATGTGGCTCCTGCCTTTCTTTCAAATATACCCATAATTTTCCAACTCAATTATGCTCCAATTACACTGAACTCTCCCTGCTTTTGCACACAATACTTCCTATTCCCTCCGGGTGAAATGTGGTTCTCTTTACTTAACCTAAAAGGAAGACTCAGTTGAAAAATCAGCTATTTTTAAGCCCTTCCTGACATTTTTTTCCTGTGTTCTCACATGTTTACGGTTTGTGAACACTACTCACATTTTAAATATCTACAGGTGAGGAATAAATAAATTAGTTGTAAATTAGTTATTCACATGTTTGTCTTCCTTGGCTTAAATTTAATTGAGGGCCAGGACTGCTACTCTTCACCCCAAGAATCTAGCGTATAGTAGGCACTAAATAAATGTTTGTTGAATGAAATAAAGAACATACCAGGAAACCTTTAAAAAGGCAATTGATTTCTTTCTCTTAAAAAAAAGGTATGGAAGCATCCAATTTTAAGAATCACTGTCAAGATTTCTACCACATAATGCTTTAAGAGAGAGTCTGTTATTAAAAAAAAAAATCCATCTTATAAAGTTAAAATTTTACCTTTATGTTTTCGTAAAAAATCAATGCTCTTCTGCAGAACAGTAGATTTGTCCATCTTCCTAGCATTACCAGGAAGCATGGATCCCAGTTCTTTAATGAGAACATTAAATTGATCTCTACGTTTCTTTTCAGATTTGTTTCTAGATACTCTGATGAAAAAGAAAAGCAGTTTTCAAACAATCCATTTGATGACACACATAATTTAATACAATGCTCACTTCGGACACAACTACAAATCATGTATTCTGTCAATATAGTGGTAGTAAGTATTTATCCACAAGTTACCAACAATGTACAGTTAATTTGGGCAGTAATTTTCTTCTCAGTTAATCACTAAAGAAACTTACATATTAAGCATTTAGCATATATGTTCTTAGAAAAATGCCAGTAAGACAAACTTCATTCAAATCTCAGGTTTTATTTATTTAACTTATTTAATACAAATACCAAGTATTTGTATTTTCTTTAGTAAGTTATTATGAATATTACTGAGATGCATTTGTGAAAGTGCATATAATGTGCATATAATTATTCAAAATTACTAAGTAGGAGAGTTATCCATCTCCTGTAAGTTTTAAATTACAAACAAATCTAAAAATGAAAATCTCTCTACCCTCAGGCTTATCCATATAGCCTTCCACTTTATTTCATTATTCCAGCCTCCACCACAGAGCTATAACCAAATGTCTGCATATCTCTCTCTCCATTAGGCTGTGTACTTCTTGATGACAAAGCCCCAATTTTTTCATCTAAGCACTTAAACGTAACAACAAACAGTAAGCACTCAAAATATGCACGCCAAAAGAATAATTAGTGCTATTTTATGTGAAGCAGCTAACCAGTAAATAAATACTAAGTGGCACCATGACCTTCAGACAAGTAAATACAATTATTTATAGACCAATTAATCATTCTATGATTAATGATTAATGATTCTATGATTAAAGCAGACCTCTGCTTTGTGAAGTCAGATTTTTTTTTTTTTTTAACATAAGCATCATGCCCAGTGCAGAGCTCAACGTGGGGCCTGAACTCACAACCCTGAGATCAAGACCTGAGCTGATATCAAGAGTCAGATGCCTAACTGACTGAGCCACCCAGGTGCCCCTGAAGTCAGATTTCTTAATTCTGTAGAGGGAAAAAATATAATGGCTCAAATCTCTTAAGAAACGTAAGATATTAAACTGACTCCATCAAACAGCGAGTGCTTGCTATAGGAACAGAGACTATGCTAATAAAGGCTAAGGATACTGGGAAAAGACAACCTCTTTCAAGAAATTTATCTAATTCCTATGGAAATGCAGAGTACTGAACTTGTGTACTGAATGGAGTCACAGAGGCTGAGAAAAGGGTGTGGTAGTGGGGTAGATGTATGCATGGCATTACAGGTATAGGAAACTTACCCAGGAATGAACTCCTGTCACAAGTAATTCAACCTGGCTAATATGGTCAATGGATGGGCTTTCTGTGCCCAAGTATACTAGAATTGTGGCGGTGGGTGAGGAATAAATAAATACTGGAAAAAATCATAAAGTTTTTATGTTACATAAAAGGATTTTAATTTAATCCTGAAAGCCAGGGGAAGTCACTGAAAGGTTTTAAAGCAAAGGAATGACGTGAACAGAACTGCTTGTTGACCATTCTGGCATCACAGTGATGAAAAGATCGAGGCTTGGTAAAACAAATTCATTTAGCAAATACTCATGAAAATGTATTGTATGGCAAACCAGCCTGGACGTCAGGTGACCATTTAGGAGGCAGCCGCAACATACTAGCCTATAAACCATGGCAGTGGCAGTGTTAACAGAGCAGTGTGGGTTTGAGGGTTAAGAGGCAGATCTATCAATTCCAGGTAAATCAGATCTGGTTTGCAGTAGGGAAGCAAAAGGGAAATATAAGAGGATTCCCAAGTGACTGATAATGCTGTTTATTAATGTGAGATATAACATGTGATATGGTTTTGGTGCACAGATGGTTTGCAGAATTTAAATATGATGAAATTGCCTGTTTCACATTTAAAAAGACATACACAAAAGACTTAGATATGCAGATCTAGTTATATTCCTCTAGAAAAGAGTAAGAAATAAGCATCTGAAAATTAGCATATATGAAGTATCTGAACACACGGACAGAGGTAAAAATAAAAGCCAATATTCATGGCATACTTATGTGCCAGGCACTACTGTAAGCACTTATGAAATCTCATTAATTCCTATGAGGAAGACTTTATTACTTACAACTTTTCATTTTACAGGTGACAACTGAGGCATAAAGAACATGCCCAGGGTCATACAGCTACCATGAAGTAGTAATTCAAACCAGACATTTTGATTCCAGAGGAAGAAAATACACAGAAACCAAATATTGCCAACTCTACTGTTGAATCGTAACCACTAACGCAAACTTCACTTCATTGTTACATTTAGGCTGGAAGTTCTCAGCCCTTGTAAGGACCTCACTGACAACAGGCCACAGAGGTTTCATTTTGGAGGTAGGTATAAAACTCCCTTTGTTCTTGGTTCAACACTAAGGTACTTTAACTCATCATAGTTTCAGTCAGAGTTCAGTGTGGTTCTGCTTAATTATGACAATATTGTGAGATTCTCTGTCTTCCTCCAGTGTCTTCCAGAGCCACAGTATTTCTGGTTCCCTAAAAACATGATCAAACCTTCAGAGTGTTCGAAAATAGGATACCCTTAGCTACCTTATCTATCTATAAACTTGGCCTTCAACACTGTCCAAGTCAATTCCTTAGAGTTCTGCTTCTTTTTTCAGGCAAGACTGATTATTCCTATCTTAACAGATTTTATCTCTATCCTAAGGTATTTTGTAAAAAACTTTCCTCCACCAGATTGAGGTTGAGGGATACGGGTTGTCCTATATATTTTTAGCTTCAAATCCAGGTCTTTTTATTTCCTGGAATACACTACATAGTTGTCTTCAAAATCTTCTTAGATTTTAATCATTCGTTAGAATATTCTGCAATTTACCCGGTTATTGTGAATATTTTTCTTATCCCACTACCTTTTTTTTTTCCTTTTTGCTGAATACAGACATTTAGTAACTATTACTTATTACATGTTTATCTTTGTACCTGTGTATAATACTACAACAACGTCTACCCTTGTCTAAGCACCCACGTAGTTCAACACAGCTGGAAAAAAACACCCAGAAAGTGCTTACTGCCCACTCTCAGTGACTACAAACTGCTATAATGCTACCCGGAGCCTCCCTCTCCTAATACTATAATTAACTGTCAAGCCTCCTGTTTAAGGCAGCTCACATCAACACTACCATGGCTCTAGATCTCACTCCCTCACCTCCACGATTTACTTTCCCTTCTACTGGAGAATAAAGGCATGTGGAGGACACAGGAGCCTACCCTGAAAGAACTCCCAATTGCCAAAGCTGAAACAATTTGAGCAACAAAATAAAACAGCACTACAGTATAACTTAAACTATAAAATAAATATACATGAGTTCATACAGACATAAACGAATGGGAAGGACACAATTTTTTTACAGAAGTATTTCAAATATATGTAGATATCCCCTTCTATGGGAGGTGGAGCTTAATTCCCCCCATCACTACTTTGAAGGTAGGCTACACTTAATAACTTGCTACCAAAGAATAGAACAAGTTCAGGGGAAAACAGTAACTACAAATGTGAATCCAGGCAAATCCTACCTTAGCCAAGTGATGAAGGTTAACATCCTTAGTGATGTCTTATGGATATTACACGCTCCAAATATGATGTGATGAGAGGAGCACTTTTACAGGATAACCTTATTAATTTATAAACTGCATACTGATATTCTAAGCTTTTCCACCTTGCTAATATATCTAAGCTCTTAAGACAGACAGCTTTTGGAAATCACTATTTACTTTTATATTTACTTATTATTCATTTAATTACTATTTTGCATCTTAAGATGAACTACCTTTTTGCTTTGTCCTTGTCATCTTCTTCCACCAACCCATCAAATATACTACCATCTTCTCTAAAAGAAAAAAGAAAGTCGACAGAGAAAATAAGAGCAGACACATTAAGCAACAGCAATACCAAAATGACATGTGAATCAAATCAGTTACATCCTAGGATTTTTCTAAAATTAAAGGATAGTACAAATTCAAATTCAACTAACTGCTAACCTGTTTCCTAATAAATATTAGAAAACTAAAGTTTATCCATGTTTACCTAAATTTTTAAAAAATTTACCACAAATGTGAATTTTAAAACTTACTTAGCTTACTGTAAATATGACATGCAAAAATCAGAATTTAATTTAACCAGAGGTTAATACCTTGTTTCAGACTGTTAGTAATCAGCGAAAACTACAGACAGTCAGTGTATCTGCCATCATATAAAAATTACTTCATTTGAAATTATCTTTAACAGCATAGCTTAAAAAAATTATTTTGAGACATCATATTAATAAAACCACAAATTGCTCATGAGCATCACAACATCTAGCATTTAACTTACATTAATACATTTCATTCATTACTGATTCATTTGACAAATATTTGTTAGTACTCATGTGCCAGGATCTATTCTGAACATGAATACAGAGCAGTTAATCAGACACAGAGGTCCCTGCTCTCATATGGCTTATTTTCTAGTAGACCAAAACAAATCAACAAGGGAATATTGACAAGTTTTCTTTTTTTTAAGGGGAGACTTTAGTTACTGCAGTGTTACTTTAGTCTCAGTAGTAAGGGAAGGACTTGCTGAGGTGGGGAGATCTAAGCTGAGAGCTAAGTGACAAGAATAGGTTGGTTATGGGAAGATCTAGGGGAACAACATTTTAACAAATGAAATCAAGAGCCCTGGTGGCTAACCCCTTAATCTAAGTAGCAATATTAAATAATTTCAGGTGACTCAGGAGTTTTACATGAATTCACTATTCACTACTTTAATCACACCTTTCTAAGGCCTATAAAGGCACACAGAAGGTCTGCTGGACCCATTGTTGAGAATATCTGCCAATTTTGTATCACAGAGGTCCATATCTGGACTTTCCAGGTTCCATGTGTGCACTGCAACTTAGGAAAACTTCTGTATGTAGCATTTTATTGAGGAGAGAGTCCATAATTTTAATGATATTCACAGAAATAATGAACTCTTATTAAAAACTGCTGTTATGTCTGAACACAGATGTTATCTCTAGATGTTGTATCAACTAGAATGGGAATTGGCAATCACTGAGAAGCATAATACCACAATCATATTTAATCTCTCAGGAGCAGTGAAGGAACATCCTTTCTGAGGAGACAACTATACATAGAGCCCACCTGAAAATATGGCATAGCCCAAAACTATGGCAGTGCTGCAGGCAGGCCTCTCTAAGGAAACTCCTTGCCCCTTAGGTCTTAAGTTCTGGTAGAGTATTTATCTTCACTGTTTATCTCACAGGAAAGGGAGACAGGCTGGCCCCAGATGTCAAGTCACTTCTGTATACAACTATAGCTACAAAACTTTTAAAGAATCCCCTATGGAAGAATCACACAGTACACTATAATAAAAATACAGGAACTTTAGTGTCAGGCCAACATAGGTCATAATTCCAGCTCATCACTTAACTATGTGACCTTAAACAAGTTATTCAACCTCTCTGACCTATGTTTGCTTCAGCTGTAAAATCTCATGGAATTACTGTGAGGTTAAATGAAGCAACATATGAAAAGTACTCTACACATTACCTATCAAAGACTAAGAGCTTAAAATATGTTACTGTATGTCATCAAATTAAGAACACCATTGACTTTTATAAAGACTTGTCAGTATTTCATATGCCACCAAGAAAGAAAAAAAATGCTACCAATTAAACTATGATAAGGCAATTGTAAGATGAATCTCAGTGTCACTGTTAAAATGTAAAAAAAAAAAAAAAAAAAAAAAAAAAGTCTTAAAAATCAAAGAAGCAGGTTTATCCTTTTCCCAAGAATATGATTCAAAGATTGTAATTTCAACTAATAAAATCCTAATTATAGCTACCACTTATCAATATCAATTACTAGAATGCTTAAAGACATGGAGTTAGCCCCAACAGATAGATACAGAGAAAAAGGACAACACATTAAGGAGAAAAAAGATTCCATAAGGTGCCAGGGAAACATGTGCCAACTATCACAATTTCTCTCGGAGCAGCTCTGACCAAATCAAACTCAAAATTACAGTTCAAGATCTGTTTAGGACACAAGCCATACACTGGACTTTGGCTATAGATAACATTAACATATCTTACTATTACACTATGTTTACTCAATATAGAAACTGAATGTAATAGGAATTATGTTTAAGCATGAAACTCCGTATCAGTTTGATAGAGATCATTACTCTAATAATAAATTTTAAAATACCTTTATAGGATTCAAAATAAAGAGTCTCTAAAAACATACCTGTCGACAATCGAGCTCATTTTACTACAGCTTACGGTAAACAACATAACATATTACGTTTTCGTCTTGTGGTAGACATTTGTACTTCTCCTTGGGTGGAAAGAAAAATACATAGTCATTAGTTTTCAAAAAAAAAAATTAGTCTACAAACAGTAATGTTGAGAGACACTTTATGTTATCATAGAGAATTCAAATGTTTTGGCTTGTACCAAAGGCTGAAATATTTTCAAGCAAATACCTTTAGCTGGGGCATATTTAAGGCTTTTTCCCTTCTAAAAAAGGAATACGGGGGAAAAAAAATTGAGGTTCATAATTAATTTTATATTATAAAATAATAAAGGCTACTCTTAACATTTAGTATATATATTAGACTATGAAACTGTAAATAGGCTATAATTCAAAAAGATATATGCACCCCTATATTTATGCAGCAGTTATTTACAATAGCCAAGATATGGAAACAACCTAGGTGCCCACTGATAGATGAACGGATAAAGAAGATATGAGGTGTGTGTGTCACACACACAAACACACACAGACACACACACAGTGTGGAATACTACTCAGCTATAAAAATAAAACCTTGCCAATCTTGACAACATGGATGAACCTCGAGGGTATCATACCAGGTGAAAGAAGTCGGACACAGAAAGACAAATTCCATATGATTTCACCTATATATGAAATCTAAAACACAAAAAGCAGAAACACTCATGAATACAAACAATAAACTGGTGGTTGCCGGGGATAAGAGGGAGGATGACTGAAACAGGTGAAAGGAAGTAAGGCTCACAAATTGCCAGTTACAAAATAAGTCATGTGAATAAAAAGTACACCATAGGGAACATAGTCATTAATATTGTAGTAACATTGTATGTCGACAGATGGTAACTACCCTTATCATGGTGAGCACTGTGGAATGTACAGAATTACTGAATCACTGTTTATACCTGAAACTAATGTAACATTCTATGTCAACTATTCTTCAATTTAAAAATAATATCTAATCAACAAACATTTGTTGAAAGCCTATTTTCTATTAAATAGTATGCTAAGCTTTAGGGATAGGAGGATAAAAGTCAGTCCTTATAGGCAAAAATCTGGAACTGAATAGGGAGACAGTTACCCAGATAATAGTAAGAAAGATAACGAAGGTATGTAGGAAGGAGTCCAGAAATATTCTTGATGACAATGAGTTTGTCAGATCGTCTAAATTGCTATTACTAAAAATATGGTCCAGGCCGGGCAAAGGCCCTTTATCGGCAGGGCGGAGTGGTGCTACCCCAGAACTGGGTCCCACAGTGTGGGATCATTTAAGACATCAGGTTTTGAATCTCAGCCGATCACCTAGGAGACGAGGGAGACCATAGAGCAGGACAAGCCAGCTGCCCGCACTACTCTGTAAGGGCTGCCTGAACAGCGAGGTTTGAGACACCCGGTCTAGGGAGGACAGATTGGGGTACTGCCATTTTTCTCTTCATCACCAACACAGTGGGGCTTCAGGGCCCCCAGTGAAGGCAGGACCTGCTTACACCAAACCCCGCCCCTCGGTGCCTAGCAACTGCTTATCTACTGGAGTGGGACTGACACTGAGGGAACCAGATGGCCTCTCCTCCAGACAGCACAGCCACTGATCTCAAACACCAACCGACAACTGTCCTGCAGTTATGTATGTTAGTCTGTTTTTTTTGTTTAATTTTTTATTACTATTATTTTTTTTCTCTTCTCTTTTTTCTACCCTCTTCTTCCCCCCCCCCCCCTTTGGAATCAGATTCGTAGTCTCTGATTTGACTTTTGGTCATTTCTTGTTATGTATTTTTTTTTTTCTCTGCTTTGTCAGTCTGTTTAATTAGGCATTTTTATTCTTTTTACATCTTTTCTATACCTCCTTCTTTATTTTCCTTTCTCTCTCTCTGGATTAAGCCTTATAGTTTCTCTGATTCTCTGCTTGGTCTTTTTTTCCACCCCTCTCATTTTTCTCTTTGTATGGGACCAAGTCCCCTGCACTTTCCTTTTTTTTTTTTTTTTTTTAATTTCTGAACAAATGTAAGCACACCTGGTGAAAGGTCTAAACAATCCACCACCATGAGTAAGGAGGAGCTTTGTAGAAGAATGA
This sequence comes from Herpailurus yagouaroundi, assembly GCF_014898765.1. Lineage (NCBI taxonomy): Eukaryota > Metazoa > Chordata > Mammalia > Carnivora > Felidae > Herpailurus > Herpailurus yagouaroundi. The sequence continues at coordinate 123,952,449 of NW_024412376.1, read as the reverse complement.
CCACTGTGATAGAGCAGCCAAATATGCAACAGCCGAGTGTAAGCAACACACTCCAAAAACGCTTCCTGAAGTGCAAGGCCCTGGACAGCATATAACCCCCTTTTCTTTAATTTTTTTTAATGGTTATTTATTTTGAAAGAGAGAGAGTACACGTGAACAGGGAAGGGGCAGAGAGAGGGGGAGACAGGCTCTCCAAAGCAGGCTCCAGGCTCTGAGTTGTCATCACAGAGCTGATGCGGGGCTTGAATCCATGAACCATGAAATCACGGACATTTAACTGACTGAGCCACCCGGGCACCTCTGACCCCTTTATAATATAGTAGTTCTCACAGGTGCAGGACACATAACAAGCTATTAAAACACATAAAAGACAGAAACCTAGCCAAAATGACGAAATGGAAGAATTCTCCTCAAAAATTCCAGGAAGAAATGACAGCCAGAGAATGGCTCAAAACAGATAGAAATAATATATGTGAACAAGAATTTAGAATAAAAGTCATAAGAGTAATAGCCAGGCTTGAAAAAAACCATAGAAGACAGGGGAGAATTGAGGCAGAGATCAAAGACCTAAGAAATAGTCACGATGAATTAAGAAACACTATATGTGAGATGCAAAATAAACTAGATACAATGACAGCGAGGATGGAAGAAGCAGAAGAGAAAATAGGTAAGACAGAAGGTAAAATTATGGAAAATAATGAAACTGAAAAAAAGAGGGAAAGGAAATTACTACACCACGAGGGGAGATTTAGAGACCTAAGTGATTTAATGAAACCTAATAATATCTGTATCATAGAAGTTCCAGAAGAAGAAAACAGAGAGAAAGGGGCAGAAGGTTTATTCAAACAAATTATAGCTGAGAACATCCCTAATCTGGGGAAGGAAACAGATATCCAAATCCAGGAGGCACAGAGAACTCCCTTCAAAATCAACAAAACGGGTCAACACCACGACATATCATAGTGAAACTGGCAAAATGGAAAGATAAAGAGAGAATTATGAAAACAGATGAGGACAAACAAGCCTTAACCTACTAGGGTAGACACATAAAGGTAGTTAGCAGACCTGACCACTGAAATTTGGGAGGCCAGAAGAGAGTGGCAGGAAATATTCAATGTGCTGAATAGGAAAAATATGCAGCCAAGAATCTTTTAACGGCAAGGCTGTCATTCAGAATAGAAGGAGAGATAAAGGCCATCCCAGACAAACAAAAAGTAAAGGAGTTCATGACCACTAGTGGAAAGCAGCAAAAGGACCAGAGATATCACCACAAGCACAAAACCTACAGATAACACAATGACACTAAATCCATACCTTTCAATAATCACTCTGAATGTAAATGAACTAAATGCCCCAATCAAAAGACCTAGGGTATCAGAATGAATAAAATAACAAGATCCATCTATATACTGACTACAAAAGACTCATTTTAGACATGAGGACACCTGCAGATTGAAAGTGAGGGGATGGAGGACCAACTATTATGCTACTGGAGGGCAAAAGAAAGCTAGAGTAGTCATACTTGTATCAGACAAATTAGATTTTAAAAGAAAGTCTGTAACAAGAGATGAAGAAGGGCAGTGTATCATAATTAAGGGGTCTATCCATCAAGAAGAGCTAGCGATTGTAAATGCTCATGCCCACAAGAACACAAATACATAAATCAGTTATTCACAAACATAAATAAATATATAGATAATAACTGTGATTATGGGGGGAATTAACAGTCCTCTTATAGCAATGGACAGATCATCTAGGCAGAAAATCAATAAGGAAACAACAGCTCTTAACGACACACTGAACCAGATGGACTTAACAGATATATTCAGAACTTTTCATCCAAAAGCAGAATACTCATTCTTGAGTGCATTTGGAACATTCTCCAAAACAGATCACATACTGGGCCACAAAACAGCCCTCTATAAATATAAAAGGTTGAGATCATTCCATCCATATTTTCTGATCACAACACTATGAAACTTGAAATCACAAGAAAAAATTTGCAAAGTTCCCAAATACGTGTAGGTTAAAGAACATCCTACTAAAGAGTGAATGGGTCAACCAGGCAATTAAAGAAGAAATTTAAAAATACACGGAAGCAAATGAAAATGAAAACACAAGAGTCCAAACACTTTGGGACACAGCAAAGGCAGTCCTAAGAGGAAAGTACACTGCAATTTAAGCCTATCTCAAGAAGCAAAAGTCCCAAATACATAACCTAACCTCACACCTGGAGGAACTTGGCACCACCAAAGAAAGCACAAAGCCAGCAGAAGATGACAAATAATAAAGAGTAGAGCAGAAATGAACAACATAAAATCCAAAAAAACCAGTAGAACAGATCAATGAATCTAAGAGCTGGTTTTCTGAAAGAATAAACAAAACTGACAAACCCCTAGCCAGATTTCCCAAAAAGAAAAGAGAGAGGACCCAAACAGATAAAATCACGATTGAAAGAGGAGAGATCACAACCAACACCATATTATTAGAGAATTATTAGAGAACCAACACCAACAATTATTAGAGAATACTATGAAAAATTAGATGCCAACAAACTGGACAATCTGGGAGAAATGGATAAATTCCTAGACACTCACTCACACAGTACCAAAACTCAAGTAAAAAGAAATTAAAAAATCTGAACAGACCTATAACTACAAGAAATTGATTCAGTTATCAAAAATCTCCCAACAAATAAGAGTCCTGGGCCAGTTGGCTAGGGGAATTCCACCAGACATTTAAAGCAGAGTTAATTCCTATTCTTTTCAAGCTGTTTCAAAAACAAAATGAAAGGAAAGCTTCCAGACTCATTCTATAAAGCCAGCATTACCTTGATTGCCAAACCAAAGACCCCACTGAAAAGGAGAATAAAGGCCAATATCCCTGATGAACATGGATGCAAAAATCCTCAACAAGATACTAGCAAATCGAATTCAACAGTATATTAAAAGAATTATTCACCATGATCAAGTAGGATTCATTCCTGGGCTGCAGGGCTGGTTCAATGCTCGCAAATCAATCAACATGATACATCACATTAATAGAAGAAAGGATAAGAACCATATGATCCTGTCAATAGATGCAGAGAAAGCATTTGACAAAATACAGCTTCCTTTCTTAATAAAAACCCTCAAGAAAGTCAGGTTAGAAGGAACATACCTTAACATCAGAAAAGCCATATATGAAAGGCCCACAGCTAATATCATCCTCAATGGGGAAAAACTGACAGCTTTCCCCCTGAGATCAGGAATACAACAGGGATGTCCACTCTCACTACTCTTGTTTAACATAGTTAGAAGTTGCAGCCTCAGCAATCAGACAACAAAACAAAATAAAAGCCATGCAAATTGGCAAAGTAGAAGTCAAACTTTCACTCTTCACAGATGACAAGATACTCTACATGGAAAACCTGAGAGACTTCACCAAAAAATTGCTAAAGCTGATACATGAATTCAGCAAAGTCACAAGATATAAAATCAATGTACAGAAATTGGCTGCATTTCTACAACCAATAATGAAGCAACAGAAAGAGATATCAAGAAATTGATCCCATTTACAACTATACCAACAACCATAAAATACCTAGGAAGAAACCGAACCAAAGATGTGAAAAATCTGTATGCTAAACACTCTAGAAAACTTATGAAGGAAATTGAAGAAGATATAAAGAAATGGAAAAACACTCCGTGCTCATGGGTTGGAAAAATAAATATTGTTAAAATGTCAATACTACCCAAAGCAATCTACAGATTCAATGCAATCCCAATCAAAATAGCACCAGCATTTTTCACAGAGCTAGAACAATCCTAAAATTTGTATAGAACCACAAAAGACCCTGAATAGCCAAAGTAATGTTGAAAAAGGAAACCAAAGTCGGAGGCATCACAACCCCAGACTTTAGCCTCTACTACAAAACTGTATTCTTCAAGACAGTATGGTACTGGCACAAAAACAGACACATAGACCAATGGAATAGAAGAGAGAACCCAAACATGGACCCACACATATATGGCCAACTAATCTTTGACAAAGCAGGAAAGAGTGTCCAATGGAAAAAAGACAGTCTCTTTAGCAAATGGTGCTGGGAGAACTGGACAGCAACATGTAGAATGAAACTACACGACTTTCTTAAACTATACACAAAAATGAATTCAAAATGGATGAAAGACCCGAATGTGAGGCAGGAAACCATCAAAATCCTACAGGAAATAACAGGCAGTACCCACTTTGACCTCGGCTGCAGCAACTTCTCACTTGACATGTCTCCAACATCAAGGGAAATAAAAGCAAAAATGAACTACTGAGACCTCATCAAGATAAAAAGCTTCTGCACAGCAAAGGAAACAATCAACAAAACTAAAAGGCAACCAACGGGATGGGAGAAGATATTTGCAAATGGCATACAAGATAAAGGGTTAGTATCCAAAATCTATAAGGAACTTCTCAAACTCAATACCCGAAAAACAAATAATCCAGTGAAGAAATGGGCAGAACACATGAAGAGACACAAAGACATCCAGATGGCAAACAGACACATGAAAAAAGATGTTCAACACTGCTCATCATCAGGGAAATACAAAGCAAAACCATAATGAGATACCACCTCACACCGGTCAGAGTGGCTAAAATCAACAACTCAGAAAACTACAGATGCTGGGGAGTATGTGGAGAAAAGGGAACCCTCTTGCACTGTTGGTGGGAATGCAAACTGATGCTCTGGAAAACAGTGTGGAGGTTCCTCAAAAAGTTAAAAATAGAATTACTGTATGATCCAGCAATAGCACTACTAGGAATTTATCCAAAGAATACAGGAGTGCTGATTCATAGGGGCACATGTGCCCCAATGTTTATAGCACTGCTATCAACAATAGCCAAATTATGGAAAGGGCCTAAATGTCCATCAACTGATGAATGGATAAAGATGTAGTTTACATATACAATGGAATACTACTCGGTGATGAAAAAGAATGAAATCTTGCCATTTTCAACAACATGGATGGAACTGGAGGGTATTATATGCGAAGAGAAAGACAGATATCATATATTTTCACTCATATGTGGAATTTGAGAAACTTAACAGATGACCATGGGGGAAGGAAGGAAATATAAGATACAAACAGAGAAGGAAGCAAACCATTAAGAGACTCTTAAACACAGACAACAAACTGAGAGTTGATGAGGGGTAGGGGGTTGGGGAGGTGAAAAAAATGTGTGATGGCATTGAGGAAGGCACATCTTGGAATGAGCACTGGGGGTTGTATGTAAGGGATGAATCACAGGAATCTATTCCTGAAGCCGACTACACAGTATGTTAGCTAACTTGACAATTTAAAACAAAATACATATATACGTATACACACACACACACACACACACACACACACACATATCAGATGATGCCAATGCTGGTGGAGACCACCAGCATTGGCATCATCTGAGGCCTTGTTAAAAACCCCAGTCCTACTGAACCAGAATCTACATTTAACAAGGTCCCCATGTGATCTGTATGACCATATGAATGTGAGAAATAACAGACCAGAGCACAAGAGGTAGTATGTGAAAGGATTCTAAGCTACAAGAATAGCAACTTGCAAAGGCACAGGCCTTGAGGGAGCATCATATTTGAGAAACTTAGGAGGTTTAGCATTTTCTTTAAAAAAAAAATTTTTTTTTAAGTTTATTTTTGAGACAGAGAGAAAGCACAAGTTGGGGAGGGGCAGAGAGAGAGGGGAAGAGAGAAAATCCCAAGCAGGCTCTGTGCTATCAGCACAGAACCTGACACAGGGCTTAAACTCATGAACAGTGAGCTCCTGACCTGAGCAGCAATCAAGAGTCAGACACTTAACTGACTGAGCCACCCAGGTGCCCCTCGTTTAATTTTTCTTTTAATGTGTAATGTTTATTTTTATTTTTGAGAGAGACAGACAGAGAGAAAGAACGGGGGAGGGTCAGAGAGAGAGAGGGAGACATAGAATCCAAAGCAGGCTCCACGCTCTAAGCTGTCAGCACAGAGCCCAATATAGAGTTCAAACTCACAAACCATGAGATCGTGACCTGAGCCAAAGTCAGACACTCAACCAACTAAGCAAGCCACCCAGGTGTTGCATTTTAGCATTTTCTTTAGAAAAAATTTGGTCATGTTACAACTTAAAGTTTTAATTACTAGAGCATAAAATGAGAATAAGAGTAGAAGGGTGAAGGCAAGTGAAATGGAAAAAAGCCTTATTATAAAGGGTCTCTTACCCACATTGAAGGAATTAAGGTTCACTACTTTAAAATGAAATTGTTAGCCTAAAGTTTGTCACCCTATATTCTACAGTTTTTCTGAAGTGTAAGGCAGAATTTATTTACACAAAATACGTACATCCTATTGTCATGAGTTAAATATTTATTAATGCTAATAAATCCCCAGTTTTGAGACATGAAAAATTCTACTTTAAGTATTATACATCTTATCTAAAATTGAGAAAATAGTGCAAATTAATGTGTAACACTAAGTGAAAAGAGATTAAAGATGCTCTAAGAACATGGGATTCTAAAATATTCTATCACTGCTTTCAAAAGTATAGTCATGAAAGAGCAAGTGAATAATCCTTGATAAATGATGCTGTGCCTCTGTGGTTATGGCTATAGAAATGAGACTATGAAGGGCTAAGAATTCTTAAAAGAAAATGAATAGGGAGTCAGAAGTAAAAGTAAAAGGAACTAGCATTAGATAAAATACCAGTTTTAAGTGTCTGGGTGAACATCAGGAGATGAAACGTGGAATTACCGAATTCTGGAGTTAGAAAAGACTTCAAAGATGACCTAACTACAACCCTCTGGTCTAAGAGACATACCTATCATGGTAATAACAAATTAGTTCTATGACTGGAACAAAAAGAACAGTGGAAAGGTAACAGTCATGTTGGGTGAATTAAAAAAGAACAATTTTAAAGTTAAAAGGCCAGATCTGATCCTTTTTTATATGGAACCAAGACTATGCTTCTTTAATTATCAAAAGGTAGAAAATAGGGAAAATTAGAAAAAAAAAAAAAAAAAAAAAGACCCCAAGAATTAGGGCTTAGACTATAGGAAGGGCCAACCTGATTGAACCCAAAATGGTTTAGAAGATACAAGCTAATGCTTTATTAGGCTATTTTACTAATGTTGGTAACAGTATTCCTCCAAACATTTATTGTGTTAAGTGAACAAATTAAGACTATATCTTTAACAGTCTAGTCCAAGATCTTTTGTCTACTTTTCTAGCCAAGTGACATACTATATTTAAGGAAAAGGTAAGGAAGAAGTGAAATAGGTGGAACGAAGTACTCTAGAGCCAACTGGGTAAAAATTCCCTCTAACTTCTTTAAATAAAGTGTCAAATTAATTCAAAACAAAGTAATGGTGGAACAGCCAAAAGGTCCTATCTGGGGACTACCCTAGGCCTCACATTTTCAGTACAAAAAAAACCATCCAGAGTCACACCTGCACATGCTACGGATTCTAAACGATTCATGCTATGGATCCTAAAATGATTCTGTTTTAGGAGATATGCTGTGTCCCTACACACAGCAAGGAATTTCAAGTGCATAATCTAATACAGATCAAATTTTATTATTAAAAGTCTTCTTTCTTAAATATTGACATTCCTAGGCCAGCATAGTATGCAACAATGTGTCTTGGAAAGGATCAGTTACAGTTTCTGGGATTCAAAGTTCACAAATTAAATTACCAAGATCAAGTTACATGTAGGAATCAAATGCTCCTTTACATCAGCAACTTGAGCTCAACGTCATTCAGCGATAGGACTTCCCAGCTCTCCAGTGTTATTATTACTTTATGATGACAGAGGGCAAGGATGGCATAAGTCTTTTATAAATATCAGTTTAAAAACAAGCTTTACAAATATTTATGAAATGGGGAGACATTAAGAACTAAGAAATTTTATAAAACATTCAAAGTCTGCCAAATACAGAAGCAGATATGTTTTTAATTCAGCATGCAACATTAAATATAATTAACAGAAAATCTCAGAGCCTGGAAATCTTTGGAAAAGAACCCTTATACATGAAACAACACATTCTGTATTAAAAATAAACTGTGCAGTATCTAATGACATGATTCTAGTCCTCTGAATCGCAGTTGCTGTCACCCTCAAGGCTTTCCATTCCTACATCACGAATTTCTCCCTTAAAAAATGGATTTTTCTGATCAACATCTTAGTATTTTACCCTAAAAACAAAACAAAAACCACCCCTGACCCACCAACCCCTTCAGGTACTGCCCTCCTTTTCTGCTCCCTTTCACAGGAAAACTGCATGGCAGGGTACATTTGCTGTTTGAACATCTTTAATTCCCTTCTCTCCCTTACTTTAAAATGTAGTGTTTATTTTCACCAGTGTATACATGTTCAAAATCTAAAGTGTCCACCTAGTTTTACAAGACTTACTAAAAAATTGGAAGTCCTCTGTTCTCTGATCCCCCAATTCCCACTTTCCAACCACTTTCACCCCTTGAACTGTCTCTGCAGGCGGTTAACTCTCTGATATCCTTTATTTTGCTACTTCTTGATTCCTTCTGTTTTAGGTAGGTTGTCTACTCGCTCCCAACTTATTCAAGCTGTCCCAATGTAATTATTAAAAGTGTCTCCTTTTGCTCTCAAGAGAGTCTTTTTTAGGCATCATCTACTGAACTCCACTAAGAAAAATTTAATTCTTTTTGACTCCCCATCCTTACCTCATTCACATGCACACTTGCCCAAATTCCCAATATCATACTTTTGGCTAGGTGGTTATATTCAGAGTTAACACTATTATGACTCTGTAAATGCAATTCACAACTGAGCCATACAGCATACTACAATTACTTCCCCTTTCTAAATAATTTTCCCTGGAGTTAATAATTGTTTTATTGTTGACTTACTTTCCTATACACCTATCACCAATTCAGCCCCAAACTTTTTCCTGTCTAAATCTCCTAACATCTTCAAACACATTACACATTCTACCAACATAATCTCAAAGCTATTTACCTTGGTGTCCTTTGACCTATTCCTGTTGGGACTAGATGCTCTCTACAACCAGCAGTCATCTTGGGATCATTATACATAATCTTCCTGGTGATTTTCTGGGTCTCTACTAAAGGTGCATTTTCTGTTTCTTATATCCTATGCTTTCATCTTTTTTAGTTTACTTATTTTGTTGAGTACCTCCAAATATAACACCCCAAGAAAGGGGTCATGGCAGATAAGCAGTTTAGAAATCACAAGTCTGAAACTGTCATCAATCATACTTAATCAATAGTTTAGCTACATACTGAATACTGGGTTGGAAATAAGTTTTCCCTGAGACTTATGAGAAGGCTCCATTGTCTTCTAGTTTCCAGAGTATTCTCAAGAAGCCCAAAGCCATTCTGATTATTGATCTTTACATGTGACCTACTTCTCTTACTCTGGAAGCTCCTCTATGTTTTACATTTTAACCGCAATATGTCCTATTTTGGACTTATTTCCACATCCATAGTGGTCACAGTACAGGATCTTTCTACTTGGAAACTTATGTCCTCTAATTCTGGACAGTTTTGTTGAATCATTCTCAATTCTTTATTTCTCCTATTTCCCTCTTTTCTCCCTTTCCATAACTCCCATTATTTCAACATTAGAGATTCTGACAGTTGCTCCAATTTTATATTTTTCTCTCCCATTTTAACTTTGTTTTACTCTCGATATATTAGCTTTATTTTTCCACTCTTGAGTTCTTCATTTCTAATTTGTTTTTCTTTCACGTTTCATAAATTTAGCATCTCCCTTCCAACTTCTCTGAAACCATTAGGTAATAATTTTGTATTTGTTTCAGTTTTTACCTGCTGTAAATGGGGTAAATTTTACCTACCTGGTCTCCATTTCCCCTAACTTGGTAAGTTCTTTTGGCATGGTCTTTGGCTCTCACATAACAGGTTTTCCTATAATGCTTAGAGATCTCTAGGCGCCAAATCATTTAAGGGTGGGGTCTAAAAAGATCACTGAAATTCTTTGTGATAGGTCTTACTGACTATGAACTTTAGCAGAGGTATCAGGTTGGAATATTTCTTTGGGGAAATTCTTTTAAGTCAGTATCTTCAGCTCTTTTCTCTTAGGCTGGTTACAATTTCCAGAGAAAAATCTTCTAAACTACTGACTGAAAAATTATAAAAATCTGGTAGCCTACGTTCTTAATCCCTCTATTTTCAACATGGCACTCCCATTCTCAACCATGTTTGCTGCATCTCAATTTTATCCTTGCTAGAAAATAAATCTCTAGTCTTCTGCTAAGATAAGGAAGGGGTAGATGCTTGGTACTCCAAGGTCAAGAAAAGGGTTTATGGAGTATAATCACCTCTTAGACAGACTGGCAACATATCGGCCTCTTTTTACTTCCACTCGTATTTCTATTTGCAGAAGTAAAGAGTGCTGTCCATTCCTGACATTTTAGAGGCTCTATAATGCTGTTAAGTTTAGTCTCAGCATTCTCACAGCTGGCTCAGGGTTCTAGGGTCTGTAAGACAGATACCAGACTTTCTTTTGTTTTTCAGGCTCCAAATTTTTTTTGCATTTGTTTCCTGTCCCCTTCTGTTTGCTCTTGTGAAGTTAGGCCTTTTGTTTTAAAAGAAGAAGAAAAAAAAAAAAAAACCATCCCTTTACTTTAGCTTTAATGGAGTTTCAAGGGGAAAAAAAACAGGAATTTAATTGCATTTCTTTTGCCATCTTTTTTTTTTTTTTTTAATTTTTTTTTTCAACGTTTATTTATTTTTGGGACAGAGAGAGACAGAGCATGAACGGGCGAGGGGCAGAGAGAGAGGGAGACACAGAATCGGAAACAGGCTCCAGGCTCTGAGCCATCAGCCCAGAGCCCAACGCGGGGCTCGAACTCCCGGACCGCGAGATCGTGACCTGGCTGAAGTCGGACGCTTAACCGACTGCGCCACCCAGGCGCCCCTCTTTTGCCATCTTTAACTGGAAATTCCCCCATTTCCTCTTCATCAATTTTAATCAGGCTTTCACCCTCACCACTACCACTGAGACTGTTCACTCTTATTAGAGGTTAAAGGACATTCATGCTGCCAAATGCAATAATGGTTGCTTTGGTCTACTCTCTATTTTACTTCATAGTAGTATATGATGTAACTAATCACTTCTACATTTATTAAATACTTTTCTCTTTTTGCCTTCTGCAACAGAACACTTTCCTGATTTCTCACTCATCTCACTGGTTGTTCCTTCTCCTCTAACACTGGCACGTCCCAAGGATAAATCCTTCTCAATCTATGTACACTTCCTATATAATTTCATCTAGACATATGCCTTTAAGTATTTCTCTGTGCCAATAACTCCCAAATCCACACCCTTAGACATGATTCTTAACTTCAGAGTCTTATATCCAGCTACCTTTTTGATATTTCTACAGAATTTACAGGTGTCTAAAATATTATACAGCAAAACAGAACACTTGACTTTCTCTGTAAATTTGCTCCTTGCCAAGATTTCTTCTCGAACCTCAATTCCATATACTCTTCCCCTCGTTTATTATACTCCAGTCACATTTTCTCTTTCCGTTCCTCAAGCATTCTATGGTCATTTTGGTTTCACTGCTTATAAATCTCCTCTTCCACATCTTCACAAGGCTGGCACATTCCTGCCATTCATATCTTAACTGAAATGTTCTTCTTCAGTGAGGGCTTTCAAATATTTATGTCTTTCAATAATGAAAGCAGTCACCAGTCTCTGTAACACATTATTTATTTTAATTCTGTGCATTGAACTAACGACAAATGTTTCACTGGTTTATTTGTCCTCCCTCTCTTTAGAATGCAACCATAATGAGAGCAGGGACAGCTTCTGTCTTGTTTATCACTGCATTCTCAGTATCTAAAACAGTATCTAAATATAGTGGATACAATACATGTTTTGAAATAAAGTAATATAAATAGGAAAAATTTTTTAATAAAACATTCCTCAAATTAGTGTGTCAAAACAGTTTATGGATTAATTTATATATTTTGCTGGAAAAATGTCAATCCAAAGTATATTCTAAGATACAACCTTCATTACCTTTTGTGTTTTTTGGATCTTTTAAATTGCTTCTTCAGAAAACTATAGGTTCAATGTATTCTTCTATATGGCTGACCATCAGTCTCAGAATTCTGTTTAAACAACAAAAAAATTATTTATTAGATTTACTTAACTTACAGAAGTTTTCATGAAAAAGTTTTACATAAAATTTAGAACTTAAGTCACAAAAAGTGTACATAACAAATGTTAAACTCCACAAACTGTTTTTAAAAAAAATTAAAAATAAAGACTAAAAATAACAATTCTAGTACAGAAGTTAAAAGACAAAAGTATAAAAATAACTATAACTACAAAAATGGATTCATAAGATATACAATAAAAAGATGTAATTTGTGATGTTGATAACAAAATGTAGAAGGGAGAGAGACGTGAAAGAATAGATTTCTGAAGTGTTATCAGTTTAATATAGATTGTCAAAACTATAAGATGTTTTATATAAGACCCATGGTTAAGCAAAAAGAAAATACCTAGAGAAGAGACACAAAAGGAAAAGAGAAAGAAATCAAAACACAAAGGAAGACAACAGGAGGAACAAAGTGACAGAAAACTCTAAGACAGTCAAAAACAAATAAGAGAATGGACACAGTAAGTCTTCCGTATCAGTAATTACTTTAAATGTAGATGAACTAAAGTCAGCAATCAAACACAGAGTCGATACATTTATCAGAAAAAGATCCAACCATTTGTTGTCTACAACAGACTCACTTTAGATTTAAGGACATACAGAAGATGAGAGTAAAGGTGAAAAGATATTCCATGCAAATATAACCAAAAGAGAGCAGGAGTGGCCATACTTATATCAAACAAAATAGATTTTAAGTCAAAAACTAACAAGAGGCATAAAAGGATGTTATATAATGATGAAAGGGTCAGGTCATCAGGAAGATGTAACAATTACATATACATTCAACACCAGTGCACCCAAATATTTGAAGCAAACAAAGATGGAACTAAGGAAAGAAATAGATAGCAACACAGTAAGAGATTTCAATACTCCAGTATCAAGAAGGATAAAACATCCAGACAGAATATCAATACGAAACAGACAACTTGAATAACACTCCAGAGTAAGTCAACTTGACATACACAGAACATTCCACCCAATAGCAAAAGAATACACATTCTTCTCAACTGTACATGGAATATTCTCCAGGACAGATCACATATTAGATCACAAAATAAGTCATAATAACTTAAGAAGACTAAAATCATACCAACTATCTTTTCTGCCCACAATGGAATAAACTTTGATAACACAAAGAAAACTGGAAAATTCAAATGTATGAAAATTAAACAATAAATGGATCAAAGAAGAAATCAAAAGGGAAATTAGAAAATACCTAGAACAAACAAAAACATAACATATCAAAACTGATGGGATGTAGCAAAAGCAATACTAGGAGAGAAGTTTATAAGGTAAATACTACATTAAGAAAAGAAAAAAAAATCTCAAAAACAAACCCTAACTTTACACTGCAAGGAACCAGAAAAAGAAAAAATAAGCCCAAAGTCAGCAGAAGGAAATAAAAATCTCAAATAGATGTAAACAGAGGATAGAGAAACAATAGGAAAAAAATATAAAAAGGAATTTTTAGAAAAGGTCAACAAAGTGAAAAACCTTTAACTAGACTAAGAAAAAAGGAGAGATAACTCAAAATCAGAAGTGAAAGAGGCAATACTACAACTGACACCACAGAAATACCAACAAGTTGGATAACCTAGGAGAAACAGATAAAATTCTTAGAAATACATAACCTACCAAGACTGAATCATGAAGAAGTAGAAAATCTGAACACACCTATAACTAGTAAAGATAGTGAATCAGTAATCAAAAACCTTTCAACAAAGAAAAGCCTAGGACCAAACAGATTCAATGGGGAATTCTACCAAATATGTAATGAAGAATTAGTTAACACCAATCTTTCTCAAACCCTTCCAAAAATTGAAGAGGGAACACACCCAAACTCATTTTATGAAGCCAACATCACCTTCACACCAAAGCCACACAGACCCCACAAGTAAAGAAAACTACAATATCCCTGAATACAAATACAAAATTCCTCAACAAAATAATAACAAACCAAATCCAAGAATATATTAAAAGGATAATACAGCATGACCAAGTGGGATTTATCCCTGGGATGCAAGGTATGTTTCAACATACAAAAATCAATATGATATATAGCAAGTCTATAAAACAAAGCATAAAAATCACACAAATGTATCAATGAAGAACAATCATTTGACATAATTCAACACTGTTTCGAGACAAAAACACACAACAAACTAGGAACAGATAACAATTTTCTCAAAATAACAAAAGCCATATATGAAAAGTCCACAGCTAACATCATGGTCAACAGTGAAAAACTGAAAGCTTTCCCTTTAAGATGAGGAACAAGGTAATGATGCCCACTTTTATCACCTGTATTCAACATCATACTGCAAGTTCTATCTAGAGTAATTAGGCAAGGAAAAAAAAAGGCTTATATGGAAAGCCTTTATATGGAAAGTAGGAAGTAAAATTATCCCTGTTCACAGATGACATGATCTTACATGTAAAATAATACCCTAAAGATTCCACAAAAAAAGCACATCAGAACAAATGCCAAAGTTGCAGGACACAAAATTAATACACAAAAATCAGTGACATTTCAATGTAGTAAAAACAAATAATCTGAAAGGGAAATTGAAAAAAAGAAACAGGCTCTGAAAACATTTCCTGGGTATGAATTATAGCTCAGCCCCTTTATTAGCTACAGATCTTAGAATAGTCACTTCATCTCCACACATCATTTTTTCGGAGATAATAGTGATAGGTACACACAGTTGTTCTAAGAGTTAAATATGTTACATGTATGGGACAGTACACAGAAAACAGCAATTTTAAATATGACTAGTATTCAAAAATAAATATGATTAGTATTAATAATATTATCAATTAGATGGAAAAGGATCAAAGAGACACAAGAAAGCCAAGAAGAATTAGCTGTCACTAAAATTAAAAGAAAAGAGTGTTTGAGAAGTTAAAAATGTCAATATTGCTGTGCAGACAAGACAATGACTCTAAAATGTCCATTTAATAACAAAGAGTTTGATACATTTGGTAAAGGAGGTATGAAACAGACACTGAACACTACTTTAAGAGTGAACTTGAAAACCTCCCCTTTTTTAAAAATATAATTTATTGTCAGTTGGCTAATGTACAGTGTATACAGTGTGCTCTTGGTTTTGGGGGTAGATTCCTATGATTCACAGCTTACATAACAACACCCAATACTCATCCCAACAAGTGCCCTCCTCAACGCCCATCACCCATTTTTCCTCTCTCCCCTGCCCTCCCATCAACCCTCAGTCTGTTCTCTGTATTTAAGAGTCTCTTTATAGTTTGTCTCCCTCCCTGTTTGTAATTATTTTTCCCCTTCCCTTCCCCCATGGTCTTCTGTTAAGTTTCGCAAGTTCCATCCACATTGCTACAAATGGCATGATTTCATTCTTTCTCATTGCCAAGTAGTATTCCACTGTACATATAAACCATATCTTCTGCCAACATCTGTTGTTGCCTTATTAATGTTAGCCATTCTGACAGGTGTGAGGGGGTACCTCATTGTGGTTTTGATTTGTATTTCCCTGATGATGAGTGATGTTGAGCATGTTTTCATGTGTCTATTTGCCATCAGGATGTCTTCTTTAGAAACATGTCTATTCATGTCTTCTGCCCATTTCTTCACTGGATGATTATTTGTTTTTCAGGTGTTGAGTTTGGTCAGTTCTTTCATAGATTTTGGATACTAACCCTTTATATGATACATCATTTGCAAACATCTTTCCCCATTCCGTTGGTTGCCTTTTAGTTTTGTTGATCGTTTCCTTTGCAGTGCAGAAGTTTTTTATCTTGATGAGGTCTCAATAGTTCATTTTTGCTTTTAATTCCCTTGCCTCTGGAGACTTGTTGAGCAAGAAATTGTTGCGGCTGAGGTCAAAGAGGTCGTGGCCTGCTTTCTCCTCTAAGGTTTTGATGGTTTCCTGTCTCACATTGAGGTCTTTCATCCATTTTGAGTTTACTTTTGTGTATTCGGTAAGAAAGTGGTCTAGTTTCATTCTTCTGCATGTTGTTGTCCAATTCTCCCAGCACCATTTGCTAAAGAGACTGTCTTTTTCCCACTGGATGTTCTTTCCTGCTTTGTCAAAGATTAGTTGGCCATACATTTGTTGGTCCAATTCTGGGTTCTCTATTCTATTCCATTGGTCTACGTGTCTGTTTGTGTGCCAATGACCATACTGTCTTGATGATTACAGTTCTGTAGTAGAGGCTAAAGTCTGGGATTGTGATGCCTCCAGCTCTGGTTTTCTCTTTCAACATTACTTTGGCTATTCGGGGTCTTTTGTGGTTCCACACAAATTTTAGGACCGTTTCTTCTAGCTTTGAGAAGAATGCCAGTGCAATTTTGACTGGGATTGCATTAAATGTGTAGATTGCTTTGGGTAGTATTGACATTTTAACTATTCCAATCCTCTCCCTTCTCAGAACTCCTGTTGAACATATATAGTCCGTTGTACATTGCTTATCTATCATTATGATTATATCGCAATGTATTGCTTTGTATCTTCTTAACTAGGAAGGCATGCCAAAGCAGCACTTTCCAGAACCAAAGAGAGTTCCTTAAATACAAATTCCAGTCTCACTCTTAGAGCACAGAATGAGCTTGCAACTTTCTAAGATGTCTAAGTGACAACCATCTTGAAAGAAGTGTTTAGATATTCAGTTCCCACTGCTACTTCTTTATAATATATCTGTATACTTGGGGTGCCCAAGTGGCTCAGTCGGCTAAGCATCTGACCCTTGATTTCGGCTCAGGTCACGATCTCACGGTTCATGAGTTCTAGCCCACACTGGGCTCTGTGCTAACAGCTCGGAGCCTGCTTGGGATTCTCTCTCCCCCCACTCTGCCCCTACCCTGCTCATGCTCGCTCTCTCTCAAGATAAATAAATAAACTTAAAAAAAATAAAATGATTGGGGTGCCTGGGTGGCTCAGTCAGTTAAGCGTCCAACTTCGGCTCAGGTCATGATCTCACAGTTCGTGAGTTCGTGCCATGCATTGGGCTCTGTGCTGACAGCTGAGAGCCTGGAGCCTGCTTCAGATTCTGTGCCTCCCTGTCTCTATGCCCCTCTCCCCGCTTTGCACTCTCAAAAATAAACATTTTAAAAAAATTTTAATAAAAATAATAAAATAAAACGATTAACTTAGGAACCTGGGTTAAAAACGGAAACTACAATAAATCTTTTTCTAACCTAATAACCTATTGACCCACTGACCTAATTTGGAATTTAGGTGCGTTAAATCTGATATCAGAAATATTCTGGGACTGATGGGTCTATTAACATTAATTAAAAGTAGCACTGAAATTTAATTGACTGGTATATAAAAACCCAAGCATCAGGGCGCCTGGGTGGCGCAGTTGGTTAAGCGTCCGACTTCAGCCAGGTCACGATCTCGCGGTCCGTGAGTTCGAGCCCCGCGTCGGGCTCTGGGCTGATGGCTCAGAGTCTGGAGCCTGTTCCGATTCTGTGTCTCCCTCTCTCTCTGCCCCTCCCCCGTTCATGCTCTGTCTCTCTCTGTCCCAAAAAAAATATATAAAAAAACGTTGAAAAAAAAAAAACCCAAGCATCAATCCTTAACTATGTTTATCACCATTTATGAAAAATTCTAACTTGTTTCTGCAGAGTACTCAATGTTTGTATTATAGTTAAAAAGATAATTATTCCCAAAAGAACAATTTTAACTTGCAAATATTTAAATACTTTTTAAATTATTTGTTTAATGTAGGAGTAAAGATGAAATTAAACAGTTCTCAACTTATTCAATACTAAATGGGAACATCAGCCTACCTCTACAATGGATGTAAAATATTAGCAAGATGAAAAATATCCTTGACTCTATATAAAGCAGTTTCCAAGACCAATTTAAACTGAAAATTGACAGTAAGAACCAGAAACACACCCCAAACTTTCATGAACAGACAAGATTCTGGCTCAACACAAACAATAAATGATACCAGAGCTCTCATCTTTCAAATGTCTAAATGTGACATTTTTCTGAAACCTCATTAAATAAAAAGGAAAAGTTAGCACAACTTTCTTAGTAGGACACAAGACTATTCCAATGATTCAACTAATGTATTTCTTCAAGTAATGTCTGAGCTCCCTATTCATGTGATGGACTGGTCTCATCCACAGAATATACAAGCACCATATTCCTTTTTCAGAGATGAGTCTGAGGCCAGAGCCTGTCCCTAGCCTCCACTAAGTCCCACAGATGATCTGAAGGTACAGAGCCAAAGCCTGAGTCTCAGAGTGAACTACACACTGAAGGAGATACCATTACCCTGAAACTACATCAACTCTGCACCAGGCCTCTTTACTAGGATCAGCAGAAAGAAAGAGGGGGCCCTTTGGCCACTAAAAGGAGCATGCCCTAATCCCTTGAGCCTATAAATATGTTACCTTACATGGCAAAAAGGGACTTTGCAGATGTGATTAAGGTTAAAGATCTTGATGGAGAGATTATCCTGAATTATCTGTGGGTATAGTGCAATCATGTGAGTCTTTAAAAGCAGAGGACCTTTCAGACACATGCACCCCATGCTTACTGCAGCATTATTTACAATAGCCAAATTATGGAAGCAGCACAAGTGTCCATTGATAGATGAATGGATAAAGATATAGGGCACCTGGGTGGCTCAGTCGGTTGAGCATCTGATTCTTGATTTTGGCTCAGGTAGTGATCCCAGGGACGTAGGATCGAGCCCTGCTCGGGATTCTCTCGCTCTCCCTCTGACCCTCTCCCCTGCTCTCTCTCTTTAAAATAAAAAAATTAAAAACAAGATGTTATATATATGTATACACACATACATACACACACTGGAATATTCTTCAGCCATAAAAAAGAATAAAATCTTGCCACTTGCAGCAACATGGATGGAGCTAGAAAATATAATGCTAAGCAAAGTAAGTCAGTCAGAGAAAGACAAATACCACATGATTTCACTCATATGTGGTATTTAAGAAACAAAATAAATGAGCAAAGGTGGGGGGAGGGAGGGAGGGAGGGAGAGAGAGACCAAGAAACAGACTTAATTATAGAGAACTGATGGTTACCAGGGGGGAGGTTGGTGGGGGGATGGGTTAAATAGGTGACGGGGATTAAGGAGGGCACTTGTGAAGAGCACTGGGTGATGTATGGAAGTGTTGAGTCACTATATTATATACCTAAAACTAATATAACATTGTATGTTAACTATGCTGGAAATAAAATTGAAAAAATTTTTAAAAAGCAGAGGACCTTTCAGCTGTGGTCAGAGAGAAATTATGAGACAGGAGAAGGACCAGAAAGATGCAATGTTGCTGGTTTTGAAGGTGGAGGAAAAGGGCCATAAGACAAGGAATGTGAGGTATCAAGAAGCTTGAAAACACAAGGAAACAGATTCTCCCCTGAAAGGAGAGAAAGGAATTTTCCAGAATGGAATGCACCACTGCTGACACCTTGATTTTATTAGTCCAGTGAGACCTATTGTGGAACCACTGGGCTGCAGGACTGTAAGATAATAGATTTTTATTGTTTTAAGACTTTAAGTGGTAATTTGTACGACAGCAACAGAAATTTAATACAAGTCCAAATATCTCTGGCTGCTCTTGGTAAGTTTGCCTTTCTCAAACCCTCTCTCCCTCAATATTTACAATAACCTGCCTAGGAAACAATCAAGATTAATCTCACTGTGTCCTACTTTCCTTTTATATCAGTCACCAGGAAAGGCCCAAACCCTCCACATCACAACCCTCCCCCCATTACCTGGATTCTTGTCCTCATTTACTCTTTATATCCCCTCATTGATCCCTTTGTCCTTCCTTTCCCAATTTCCAAACTCCTTTAACTGTTCTCTGGAACTCATGATATCATGAGCAAAATCTCCTCTTGCCTCCATACCGCTGTTGCACTTCTTCACCTTCCTTGTACCAACTGAAACCCCACTCTCCTCTCGGAGCTCTGCTCTAACTCCAGTCCTTTCGAATGACAGCTGTTTTCCTCTCCCATGTCACAGATGACTAGGTCTTGGTGGTAAGGTGGACCTCCTTGTTCCTCACTGTCATTCCTGAATTACTCCCCTTTCTCCCCCCTCCCTGAAATCCCCAGCTTCAGATCTCATGCCTCCAGACAATGTCAGAAACTACCCTCTCCATGTTGTAACCATTCAAAAACTCCCAGAGCAAGCCCTCTCATTCCCTTGGGGTTGTTACTCTCTCCAATACCTCTTCTGTCATTGTTTTTGCATTTTAATATCTGTAACAACTATCCGCCCAACATCTTGGCCTTTACTTCCTCTCTTCCAACAATCCTGTGCACCATCCTACCTCCCACTCATTCCCTGGAATTATTCTAGAACTCACCATTGGAAACAATCACATGCCTCTCCATATTCTCAATTCCAAACACCTGATCCTTCTATAATATAGAGCTCACACAAACTGAGATAGCACGTGACCCGCCTGATTCAAAACCACAAAAAACACATTTTTTAAAATAGGCAATATAGCTTTAATTTATTTGTGCCTATGTCTTTTTTTCCCCAACTTGTCCTAGCCTCCTAATCTTTGCTGGGCTCTCACGGTTTCTCATCCCAGAAAAGGCAGAAAGGAGAAAAGCAAGTTTATCTGAGATGGTCAGGGAATATCTGAGAGACAGAAATGCTTAATTCTTTTTCAAGTGTTGTCTAAACACCATGCCTTCCTTTTTGCCATTAAATCCTTCGTGCACTTATAATATGAATAAGCCACTCCATGAGCCATTCTGTGGTGAAATGCAATGATTGCTCACAACTCTATATAGCCCAAGTCATGCTGATAAAACTTTTTATAATTCCAACTTAACAGCATTTACTTCTACAGGCACAAACAATACAAATATTAAAGGACATGTGAAGGAGAAACCAAGGCTTCTGAAGGTCACTTTTCCTCTTCAGCTTCATTCTATTTCTCTGGCCTCATCTCCCATTCCACCCTCACTGTACACACACTCCCTGTTCTCTAGCCACAATGAACTTCTTGCCATTCCTATGAGGTAGCAAACAAAGACTCCCAAGTACACAAAAGTCCATTCATCAACGTCCAACATATTATCAACACGAATGACTTAATAAACTAGAATTCACATTCATAGGAAATCACATTGTCATTCACATCAGGATTCAATTAATCAATAAGTAAAATTCATGCTGTTAGTGAAAAACTAAATAGATGTGCTATGTGTTAGTTTCCTATGGCTTCTAGAGCACATTACCACAAACTTAATGGAATGAAAAAACATAAATATACTCTCTCCCAGTTCTAGAGATCTGAGCCTAATACAGGTCTCACTAGGCTAAACTCGAAGTGTCAGTAGGACTGTGTTCCTTTCTGGAAACTTTAGCAAAAAATCTGTTTCCTTGCCTTTTCAACCTTCTCAAGGCTGCTCATATTCCTTGGCTCAAGGCTCCCCACCTCAATCTTCAAAGCCAGCAGCAGGCCATGTTCTTCTCCTGCTGCCATTTCTTTTGCCTCCCTTTCCCACCCTTATAAATACCCTTGTGATTGATGACATTGGGCCAACCCAGATAATCCAAGATAATCTTTCCAACTGTAATTTCTCTTTGTCACATTAACCTAACATAGTCACAGGTTCTGGGAATCAGGACATGGACATCTTTGAAGAACCGTTATTCTGCCTACCACAGTTCATGACCCAAGAAGTCTCTCTTTGGTGAAAACAAAATTAAGTATCTTTGGGGAAGATAAGACATTAAAGAACAACAGGTACAAGACTACACAACCATGTCAGGAAGTTTGGAACTTTTTCTTTGCTTTTGTATTATATTATTAAAGTAGCTATCTTTTCCCTTCAGGTTTCCTCAAGGGAACTGAAAAATAATGTGGATAATTCCTGCTCCAGGAGTTCAACTGCAACTTTCAAGTCTAACTTTATTGCTATATGGCAGCAACAGGCTTTATGTCTGGTTTTCTGAATGGCAAAAGTTAATGTCCAAATGAATATGAAAGCGTACTTTTCCCTTTTGGACAACTATTTAATGTGCTATACCATATATTAAAAAAAGCATAATTTATAAGTGTCAAACAGGTGTCCAAAGAAGATTAATTAAATCCCAGCCTTTGTGGATTGGCCTATTTTAAAAAGATAAGTGTATGAAAATTTCTGAGTTGGATCTGAGGGTAGAGGGAGAGGAAGCAGGAGAGAGGGGGAGGAGGAGGGAGAGGGGAAAGGGAGAGAGGAAATGAACGCATAAATTTTATCAACCTAGAGGAAGTATAGAATTTCATTAGTGCTAAAAATCTCCAGGAACCTGTTAGGAAATTTGATTTTTTTTTAATTTTGTTTTAATGTTTATTCACTTTTGAGGGAAAGAGAGAAAGCAAGTAAGCGAGCATGAGCAGAGGAGGGGCAGAGAGAGAGAGGGAAACGTAGAATCTGAACCAGGCTCCAGGATCTGAGCTGTCAGCACAGAGCCCCATACGGGGCTCGAACTTACAAACCGTGAGATCATGAGCTGAGCCAAAGTCAGACACTTAACCAACTGAGCCACCCAGGCGCCCCAGGAAATTTGATTAAGTAATATTATGAAAATACCAGCTCATGAGATATTTAAAAACTTAAAACCAATATATACAAATATGATAATGCTTTGACATATTATATGGCCACCAGAACCACGTAAAATGCCACTAAAAAGATACCAATTTTTAAAGCCACAAGTATTCCTCTAACTTTTTGCAGGATAATCACTTTATAAAACAGGCAGTTGTTTTGACCTATTAAAACTCGAGTAAACTGCCAGGTTGCTTTTGTGCAGCCAAGTAGGCCAAGCAAGTTCCCAACCATCTGAAAACTAGTTCAAATATCTTTAGATGCATCCTGAACCACAAATTATTCAGAAAATTACCATACGGTATTTCTTCTTCACTAAAATAATCATTATACCTACATTTCAAGATAAACTTACTCTTTTTACATTGTAAGATTTTTCAGTATGAATCATATTTGCTATCCATTTCTACTTCTCTCTCTATCCCTATTTACTTTCAAAGCTTTGAAATAAATATACATCGGTCTCTTAGTTGACTATTACTGTTTTTTAAACTTGCTTAAACTGATTTAAACTAGTTGCTGGATCCTACCCTGAAATGAGAAGGTCTTAAAAAATGGTAGGCCGAGACCCTATCTGAATCTATGGAGTAGCAAGGGAGACGGGGCTCACACTGCACACACATCTTTGTAGAATGCAAGCAGGAGTAATTAAGGATAAGAGAGGATGTATGAATCACAGCCAGAAGGCCTATGACCAGGTTTCATAAGGTGCAACCTGGCCTTGACAAGTATTACAGAACAGAGACACACCCTTGATACAGAAGACAGAGGATGTGAGATTTCTATGGATTTATCTTTATGTCTGCTATTGAGCCAGTAAATTCGTACTTCATATATTGTATTTTTCAGTTCTGAAATTTCCATTTGATTCCTTTACATGGTTTCTGGTTTTCAGAGGAGAACGATGCTTCCATTCATTTCAAGAGTGTTCACTTTTACCTCAAGGAGTACAGACAGAAAAAGACTTTAAAGCAACCGTTACAATAATTCCATCATCTGGCTCATCTCAGGTTTGGCATGTTTATTGTCTTTTCCCTTAAAAAGTGATCAGATTGTCCAGTTTCTTTGTATGTCAAGTAATTTTGGATAATATCTTAGATATAACTTATATCTTAGATACTAGGTTATGAAACTCAAGATTCTATTAACCTCTTCTGGATAACTCAATTTATGTAAGTTTAAACTGCAAGTTCTGAAATTGCTTCTGTGGGTGGCAGTTCGAATGTCAGTTCAGTTTTTAAAGCCTTTATTTTTACTATGTTACTTGGGTTTATCCTCTGCAAGCATCACTCAGAGGCAAGTCTGGATCTGAACGGAGGTTTATATCACAGTTCAGTTCTCTAAGTCTTTGCTGTCTTTCTTTGGGTCTGTTCTGTGCATGTGTAGCTCATGAGTGAGGTGGGATGTTTATGGGTTCACACTCACAATTAGGAAATCTCCTCTCAGTTCTCTTCTCCCTGAGATTTCCCCAGCATGCTCGTTTCCAGAAGTCTCTTTCCCAACTCCTCTGGCCAGAGAAATTATTTTCTCTCAGAGTTTTAAGTGTTTGTGCCACCATGGCAGTGCAATTTACTGAGTAGAAACAGTCTCAGGGCAGGCTTGAGAGAGAAAAAAGGAAAAAAAAAGGGGGGGACCCCCTTTTCCTTATCCTCTGGCTAGAAATAGGGGCTTCTCTTGAAGTTTCTGCTAACTGCTACACCCACTGTGCAGCTCCACAGTGGAGCCCACCATTTCATCAAAGCTGGATCGTGGAACAAGAAAAATGATAAATTCACAATTATTCAGGCAACTCTTCAAATTATGACTTCCCTTCTCAATTTGCCGATGATTAATTTTCAGTCATCGGACAGTTGGTTTTTGTATTAAGAGTTTTGAGGTCTAATCAGTCAGAGAATTAGGCTTACTCCATCTTGGTCTACCTACTGTATTATATCTATGTCCCAACAGACTTTTCACCTACTGGCTTTAGTAGTCATTGACTGATCATTATCTAGATCCACTATTTCATTAGGAATTGCATTGTGGTGATTTTCTAATCCTATTATTTTCTCAGCATTTCTTATCAGCTGGGATTATTCCATAAAGTAAACTTTTCCTCTGAGCTATTTGGTTATCCTGGAATATAATCTGTGCAGAAAAACATTAAATGGTTGATTCTTTAATTTACAAATTGATTTTCAGAGTAATGACCTGGTGCCTATGAGATTTTTTTTTTTATTTTTTTTTTTAACGTTTATTTATTTTTGAGACAGAGAGAGACAGAGCATGAACAGGGGAGGGGCAGAGAGAGAGAGGGAGACACAGAATCTGAAACAGGCTCCAGGCTCTGAGCTGTCAGCAGAGAGCCCGACGCGGGGCTCGAACTCACGGACCGTGAGATCATGACCTGAGCTGAAGTCGGACGCTTAACCGACCAAGCCACCCAGGCGCCCCGAGAATTTTTTTTTTTAATATTATGATGAACTTCTGGAATCGTATATCTGTGTTTCAATCTACTGTAGTCATTACATTTTTTAAATCTATTTTTATGAAAAATGTCAAATATACACAAAAGTAAAAAGAGTAATGTAAATAACCAACATATCACCCATTTAACAATTATCAAATCACAGTCAATCTGGTTACATCTAGTCTGCCCCTTCTCCGTTCCTCCCCACCCTCCCTTACATTATTAAAAGCAAATCCTCGGGGAGCCTGGGTGGCTCAGTCAGTTAAGCGTCCGACTCGGCTCAGGTCGTGATCTCGCGGTCCGTGAGTTCAAGCCCCGTGTCCAGCTCTGTACTGACAGCTCAGAGCCTGGAGCCTGTTTCAGATTCTGTGTCTCCCTCTCTCTGACCCTCCCCCGTTCATGCTCTGTCTCTCTCTGTCTCAAAAATAAATAAACGTTAAAAAAAATTTTTTTAATAAATAATAAAAGCAAATCCTCAAAACTGTGTCACTGCATCTTTAAACACTTCAGTACAAATCTATAAATTACAAGGACTATTAAAAAAACATAACCACAATATCATTATCATACCTTAAAAAGTTAAGAGATGTATAAAAATTCTATAAACAAAACTAAATTAAAAAAAACAAAATTAGATTCTGAGAGAAATTTTAAAAGGCTTAAATATATAGAGGTACTACCACAGTAAAGGTATTGAAACTTTAATATTGAAAGATGTCCAATAGGGGCGCCTGGGTGGCGCAGTTGGTTAAGCGTCCGACTTCAACCAGGTCACGATCTCGTGGTCCGTGAGTTCGAGCCCTGCGTCAGGCTCTGGGCTGATGGCTCAGAGCCTGGAGCCTGTTTCCGATTCTGTGTCTCCCTCTCTCTCTGCCCCTCCCCCGTTCATGCTCTGTCTCTCTCTGTCCCAAAAATAAATAAACGTTGAAAAAAAAATTTAAAAAAAGAAAGATGTCCAATATACATCCAAGTTGATCTGGAGATTTAATATTAAGCTAGTCAATAATATTAAATAACAAATAACACTAAACTTGCTTACTATTATTTTAAACTTGCTTATTATTAAGCAGGATATCTATTTATTCAGGAAACTGACAGGCTGAGTATAAAATTTTTATTGAAATTCAAAGGATCAAGAAAACCAAGGCAATTGTGAAAAGCATAATTGGAGGATTTAAAGCTATAGTAATTAGAAGAGTATGGCACTCCGCAACAACAGACCAATGGAACACAATGGAGTCCAAAAATAGACCCACAAATAAACACTCACCTGAATTACAACAAAGGCTAGTATATTACAAAAGGGAAAGGACAGTCTTTTTGATGATTTTTGATAAAACGGGTTTCCATATAGAAAATAAAATGAACCATGAATCCTATCACATACAATGTATAAACTTAAATGTAAAAGTTAAAACAATCAAGTTTATAGAAGAAAACATACAAAAATACCTTCTTGGCTTTGGGCTAGGCAAAGATTTCTTAAAACACAAAAGGCACTAACCATAAAAGAACAGTTTGATAAAATTGACTATATTAAAATTAAGGGTCATACAGTAAATATTTTTAGCTTTCTGGACCTAAGGTCTCTGATGCAACTACTGTACCTAATTCTACCACAAGAGCCATACACAATACATAAAAAGAGTGGCTGTGTTCCAATAAAGCTTTATTCACAGATGCTCAAATTTGAATTTCATATCATTTTCATGTCACAAAATAGTATTCTGTTGAGATTTTTCTTCCTCCAATCATTTAAAAATGTAAACGCTACTTAGCTCATGGGTCATACAAAAACAAGCAGCAGGCTAGACTTGGTATTTTGCTGACTCCCGACAGGCTTGCTTGTAAGCTAGAGTTGCAGTGGGTGACTGGCCCTTCTTTACCTCAACCAACTAATTCTTTATTGCTCAACTTAAAATGTAACAGGAAATAACTTATTTTACTTTTTATTCATTTGTAAGTCACCCTGTTTATCTCAGAAGATGTTTTAATTCTTACTCCTGAGTAGTAACTTTGAAAAATTTCAAGAGTTTGTGAAAAGACAATACTTTACATCTGGATATTAATTATCTTACCAATGAATAACTTTTTACTCCTCAAAAAAATTAAAATTCTAAAGGTACCAAGGCAGGTAGCAGGTCTTGCTTTAAATAGTTTTATAATACTCCATCTTATCTTGTCAGAACACTACAAACCTCACTGCACCCAATAATTATGAGTTATGCAAAAAAAAAAAAAAAAAAAAAAGCATGGCATACCTCTGAGCTCAAAATGAAGACTGAAGATACCTAGTGAAACTCACCAAGTTCTAAAGGTTCATCTAAGATGAATGTAGAATGTTCTGAAGAAATGTTAAACTGTGATAGAATCAGCTTCTAAGTTTCAGCAACTTTACAGGAAAAAATTAAAATAAAAATTCTGGAAAACAAGTAACAATGTCTCTAGTATTTTTTTCTCATCCATGTATACAGCATTAATTGGGGCCTCCTATGTGCCAGGAATCGAGGATGCAGCAATGAACATGTCAGATGCCATCAATCCCTATAGGGAGCTCACTATGTAGGGCAACTCCAAATGGGATGAAAGCCCTATGGGATGAAAGCCTTTAAGAATCATGATGTTGTGAAGAGAAAGCTGGGAGAAATACAAACCAGTCTGGTGGGAATTCACTAGGAATGGTCCCCTAAAGGTGGGGCATTAAATGCAAACATGAGTAGGATCTGGCCAAATAAAGCAAGGCAGGAGGAAGAGAAAGTGTTCCATCCAAAGGGAATAGCAAGTTCAAAAGGCCAGATATAAGAGAAAATGTGGCATTTGTGCCGAAGTAAAATAAGCCCACGTGGCTGGTCAGAGTAAGAAAAGAGATGAAAAGATCATTCTCTGAGACAAGATAGATACGGGAGGAAATTAAGAAGTGAAGAAATTTGCCTTGAGTCACAGAATCATACAGGCCTACAAGGCAGAACCTATTTTATTTTATTTTATTTTATTTTATTTTATTTTATTTTATTAATTTCAAAAAGGTATCATCAAAATGTGATAAATCAATCAAATGGAATTCCAAATGTTCAACTAACCCACAGGTTTCTTTCTCCCTCTCCTACTACTACTAAAAAGTAGTTGAAGCACAAGATACTTTATCACCAAGCGGGATGGGTGTCCATCAAGTTTGAAGACACAGTAGAGTCACATATTCTTGGAGCAGAATTTTGAAAGTATTTATAATACCAGCTTTCACATTATTCTCATGCGTTGCTGGTGGGAGTATCAATTGGCACAAACTTACAGAGAACAATGTATCAATATCTTAACAAAACCATAAATGTCTTACCCTTTGGTCCAGCAATATAGTGGGTTATAAACATTTTAAAAATAAAACAGGATACAGAAAAAAAAATTATAGTATAAGACACCTAGTTATTGTAAGGGTATTTCTTGACATTTTTGTTTCAGATCTGTTTCTGAGTATGTATATGTATACATACACATATATACACATACATACACACACACACACACACACACACACACGCTGGGTCATAAAATAAAATATGTTTATTATAGGCTATAGTCAGAGAAGTTTGAAAGCCATTGTTTCAGCTCAAAAAGACAGCCTTAGACAAAGGTACAACCTGATACTTTGGGAAGGCAGGGTTCAATGCCAGGAAATGAAGAAGTAAAAGGAAAATAAAGCATATAAGGAGACAAAGTAAACACAAGCTAGTCCAATACCAAGCTATATAGATCCATGGGAAAACTTGGCATATTTGGAGTGAATGCAGAGGAGAAGAGGAAGAGAGAGAAGTTATCTGATCAAAAAAGTGATAGAAGAATCCAGCAAAGTTGTCCCAAAAGTATTAATTTTTAAACAGAATTCCAAATATTTGTTTTCCTCATAAGACATTATTTTCTTTGCTAACTTTTTAAAGGCAAATTTTAAATTATATATGTGGCTGACACTTGTGGTTCACATTATATTTCTATTGGACAATGCTGGTTTGGACCTGGAGCGCTATTTTCTCTTTGCATTCATCTGCTGATTTGTCAAAGAGACGTGAAGTATCTTCCACTGTCATTTTTCCTCTCTTCACCACTTTGGACAGAAATGAAAATTTCTGAATTCTCAACTGCATTCAGTGAAAACTAAAAGGGAACCTACAAACATGGTGTGTCTCCAAGGTTCCTTTATAACTTGTTGAAATATGATGCAATAACTTGGGTAATATAAAAAAATTAAAAACTGAAAAACTGGCACAACAGTGACAATCCCCCCCCCCCCCCCATATCCTATCATCCCATGTGATTCCATCATTCTTCTATTTTCATATCCTCTCTTTAGGGGAGATGGAAATAACTAATGAGTCATGAGGAAATAAAATATTTAAATGTAAATGAATACAAGATAGAATAAGTTTTATTCAATTTAAAAACAGTAAATTTTGCCTTTGTTCTTTGGAAGACCTCAAAGAAAGAATAACACTCTGGAAATACTAGTCCTTAAATAGCTAAAAATGCTTTAAAAAAAAAAAGTATAATACTAAAGCCAATGGATATTAACAGTATGTACACTAAGGGCTAATCAAAATTGGTAAATAAAAGAAAATTAATAATGCACTCTTCTTGCCTATCCTATCAAAATGTATCTTAAGGAAGGCAAAGAGACCTAGTTGATGAGAGTTAGTCCTTCCAAGAATTTCAGCTAATAAGAACAAAAGAAATGAATTACATAGATGGGCAATAATCATCAATAGATGTTAAAACCATTAGGAGAAAAAGTAATAGTGGATTTCACAATATATGACAATGTCACCATCTGTATGCACTAATCAAGCTTAGCATCTCCAAAAGTGAGAAAACCAGATATTATGTACCTCCTGATGTAACATGTAATACTCAGTACTATGTGTCAAATATTCTTGTTGAAAAAGAATCAAAACAGGATCAAACCTTTAGATCATATATTCTTAACTGGAACAATATCACACCCAAGAGGTAAAAAGATCTTAAACAGTAAGTTAAAACAGTTTCTTATCCTCCAAAGCACAACACTATGATCTGTCCCCTGGGTCTCAGGAAGTAGACAGACAATGAAGTAAAAAAATTTCTAAAAAGGCTCTTTAAGGGGACAATAATGAAAGAAAACAAAAAGATCAAACTTCTAGTTTACATTAAGACTGGAAGGGAATAAGTAAAATGACATCAGGAAAAAGCAATGAGACAAATCCAGAATGGGAAATATTCTATAGAACAACTGATCCAGTTCCTTCAACATGGAGGGGGGGGGGGGGGAAGGGAACAGAAGGGGAAGTGGGGGTCCATCAATTTTTCTAAAATTTAAAAGGACTTAAAGCCTTCAGTTTTAGAAATATACTCAGAAATACTTACAGATCAATGACATGTGGGATATACTTCAAAACAATATTAGGAAAGGATGAGTAAGAGTATAGATGAAAAAAGTTATTAAAGTTATTAAAGCTGGGTGACAGATGGAAGTTCATTATTCTATTGTGTATACTGTTCTATAGTTTAAAATATTCCATTGAAACAAAATCATGAGTTACGTGAGAAAGATTCTGCTTAAGGAATCAGAGCAGAACTACAAACATACAATGGAAAACAGGAGCTAGAAAAACAACTAAATAAGTACACCAATTAAGCCTGGAAGAACCAGATTATTTAGGGTACAGAAGAAAACTCAAAAACAAAACAAAATATCGAGACACTCCTGAAGAAACTGCATTGCATGAAACAAAACCAGGATGCTATATATTTAACAAACAGTAATACAGATTTCTACACCAAGAACTGTTATAAATGCTATACAAATACAAACTCCTTTATCACATCAAGTGACCTAAGATTATTAAGTGGTGGAGCTGGGATCTAAACCCACACAGTCTGGCATTCTGGTTCTATTGCATAAGCCTGGAACTACTATACCATGTTGCTTTTTGAAATGATACAAGCAGAAAATAAGCTACTGTAATATTAACAATGTACTTATAGACATTCACAGAAACATATAGTTGAAGGCATCTATCAGAATACATAATAAAAAAAAAAAGAGAAAACATGAGAAGAGATAAATGACATAAAATCAATCCAAAAAGCCAGCATTCTGCTGGTGGGCATTTCAAAATGGGAGAACATAGAAAAACCAAGAAATATTACCAAATCATAATAAAAGAACATTTCCCATACGGAAAGGAAGACACATGCACTTCAACCACAAAGGGCGTACCAACTCGAGAGTCCAGAAAGAAGAACAAAAAATAACTCATACCAAGACAAATAACTAGAAGAGTCCAAACTAGAAAGATAAGATACTAAAGCTTCCAAGCAGAGAAGGAAGGAGTGTAAGTCCCAGAGTAACATCAGACTTAGCATCTTGACCCAAACAAAACAGAGCAAAGCCCTTAAGTTCTGATGGAAATTAATCTGAATCTAAATTTCTACACGCTGCCAAACTATTAAGCAATTATGAGCAGGCCAAAGCCATTTTCAGACAGCAAGAATTTGGAACCTTGTACACTGGGATTAATCATAAGCACCTTGTGTATTGAAGTTAATTTAGGACACATTCCAGACAAAAGACAGAGAATGCCATAAAAGAGACATATGTGGAATCTAAGAAAGAGTAAATCTAACCCAGAAATGCAGGAACATCTCTGAATAGTAAGACATACAGGCTTCCAAACCTATCAAGACTGAAGCAGGAAGGAGGAGGGCTCTAAAAGGGGTGTCTCCAGGAAAACTAGAGATTCTACCCAACAAATAATATATATTATGATTCAAGTATGAAACATCTGAGGAAATGTAAAGGTATCTTTTTCTCCATCAAGGAAAAAGGCAATTAAAGACCATAATGGTGGAAGATGAACAATGTAAAGCAAACTAGTAAGAATATGAAGTCAGAATATAAAGCAAACTAGTAGTATGATTTTGAAAAACTTACTAATTCTAAGATCAGCAACCTAACCTTGATATCAAATTTTTTTTAACTAAAAAAAAATTTTTTTTAACATTTCTTTATTTTTAAGAGATGGACAGAGAGACAGAGTATGAGTGGGGGAAGGGCAGGGAGAGGGAGACACAGAATCCAAAGCAGGCTCCAGGACCCGAGCTGTCAGCACAAAGCCCAATGCGGGGCTTGAACTCCTGAACCATGAGATCATAACCTGAGCCCAAGTCAGACACTTAACCAACTGAGCCACCCAGGCGCCCCTGATATCAAATATTTTATTTTTTGAGTTCCATTAGAATCATGACCTTGGACCCACTGAGAACAAAAAATAACCCTAGTTCAATGATTAACTGCAGCTTATTGTGTTTAGCTTTTAAAATCAACCTACTGACAAGCCTAAATCTGTTAATTCTTGTTACAGAACAGAATGAGATTGTTCATCATACACCTACTCAAATATTAAGAAAAATAGGAATGGAAATGAAGGAGCAGAAGACACAAGATGGAGAAAAGGATAAAAGTCCTGGTGGGTTTTTTTGTTTGTTTGTTTTTTAATTTTAAGCAATCTCTACACTCAACATGGGCTCAAACTTACAACCCCAAAATTAAGAGTCACATGCCCTACCAAATGAGCCAGCCAGGCACCCCAAAAGTCCTAGTGTTATCTTACATAACAGGGATTTAAAATACAACATTTGGGGCCCCCCCAGGCTCAGTCAGTTAAGTGTCCAACTTCAGCTTAGGCCATGATCTCATGGTTCATGGGTTTGGACCCCGTGTCGGGCTCTGTGTTGACAGCTCAAAGCCTGCTTCAGATCCTATTTTTCTCTCTCTTTCTGCCCCTCCCCCATTCTCTCTCTCTCTCAAAAAAAAAAAAAAAAAATTGGGGCGCCTGGGTGGCGCAGTCGGTTAAGCGTCCGACTTCAGCCAGGTCACGATCTCGCGGTCCGTGAGTTCGAGCCCCGCGTCAGGCTCTGGGCTGATGGCTCAGAGCCTGGAGCCTGTTTCCGATTCTGTGTCTCCCTCTCTCTCTGCCCCTCCCCCGTTCATGCTCTGTCTCTCTCTGTCCCAAAAATAAATAAACGTTGAAAAAAAAAATTAAAAAATTAAAAATAAAATGCAATTATCTAAGAAATTCAAATATTTTAAAGTTGCAAAAATATTAATATAAGAATGAAATATTATTAAGTTTTAAGCTTTGGAATACAGAGAGAAAAGAGATTACAGACAGTATAAGCTAAATCCTCATCTTTTTCAGCAGGAATTCAAGAGACATAAATTAAAGTTAATTAATCAAGGTGCATCTGAGTGGCTCAGTCAGTTAAGCATCCGATTTTGGCTCAGGTCATGATCTCACTTGAATCCTGCATCAGTCTCTGGACTGACAGCTCAGAGTCTGGAGCCTGCTGTGGATTCTGTGTCTCCCTCTCTCTCTCTCTACCTTTCCCCTGCTCAAGCTCTCTCTCTCCCTCTCTCTCAAAGATAAGTAAACATTTTTTTTAAAAATTTTAATTAAAAAAATAAGGTTATTAATCAAATAAAAGCAGGTCCAGGGGCGCCTGGGTGGCGCAGTCGGTTAAGCGTCCGACTTCAGCCAGGTCACGATCTCGCAGTCAGGGAGTTCGAGCCCCGCGTCGGGCTCTGGGCTGATGGCTCAGAGCCTGGAGCCTGTTTCTGATTCTGTGTCTCCCTCCCTCTCTGCCCCTCCCCCGTTCATGCTCTGTCTCTCTCTGTCCCAAAAAAATAAATAAAAAAACGTTAAAAAAAAAAAATTTAAAGAAATAAAAGCAGGTCCCAAAGGAAGAAAAACCCAGGACCAGATGGCTTCACAGGAAATTCTCTAAAACATTTAAAAAATTAACACCAATCTTTCTCAAAGTGTTCCAAAGAATTAAAGAGGAGGGAACATTTCCAAACTCATTCTATGAGGTACCAGTACCCAGATACCAAAACCAGAAAAAGACACAACAAGAAAACTACAGAGCAATATCCCTGATGAACAGTGATGAAAAAATCCTCAACACAATACTAAGAAACCAAATTCAACAGCACATTAAAAAGGATTATGTAGCATGATCAAGTGATATGTATACCTAGAATGCAAGGATGGTTCAAAATATGAAAATCTATCAATGTAATACACCACATTAAGAGAATGAGGGGGAAAAACACATGATCATCTCAACTGATGCAGAAAAAGCATCCAACAAAATTCAACACCATTTCCCAATAAAAGCACTCAATAAGCTACGAAGAGAACTACCTCAACACAATAAAAACCTTGTATGAAATGTCCACAACTAACATCAATCATAATCAACAATGGAAAACTGAAAGCTTTTCTTCTAAGTTTAGGAACAAGGCAAGGATGCCCACTCTCATCACTTCTACTCAACACACTGCTGAAAGTCCTAGCTAGAGCAATTACTAGGCAAGAAAAATAACATTTCCTCTTTCATTTCTGATTTAGTCTTCCTTTTTTAACTTAGATAGCTAAAGTTCTATCAATTTTATCTTTTCAAAAAACCAGCTATTAGTTTCATTCATCTTTTATATTGTTGTCTTAGTCTGTTTCATTTACCTCTGCTATCATCTTTGTTTTCTTCCTTCTGCCAACTTTAGCCTTAGTATGTTCTTTTTCTAATTCCTTGAAGTGTAGTTAATTGTTTATTTGTCTTTCTTTGTTCTTAATCTAGGTATTTATTGCTAAAAACTTCCCACTTAAAACTGCTTTTGCTACATCCCATGTGTTTTGGTACCTCGTGTTCCCTTTTTTGTTTAAGCGATACAGTTTACTCTTGAACACAGATTTGAACTGCACAGGTCCACTTACACATGGGTTTTTGTTTTTGTTTTTTGATAAATACAGTACTATAAATTTTCCCTATGATTTTAATAACATTTTCTCTCTAGCTTTATTATAAGGATATAATTTTTAATACACAAAACATACAAAATATGTTTCAATCAACTGATTATGTTATTAGTAAGGCTTCCTTCCAGTCAACAGCAGACTATTAGTAATGTTTTTAGGAAGTCAAAAGTTAACCATCCATGTGGTACACCTGAGTAGCTCAGTCAGTTAAGCATTCAACTCTTGATTTCTAGCTCCACATGGGCGTGGAGCCTGTGTAAAGATTCTTTCCATTTGTGCTGGCTCAAGAAAAAAGAAAGGAAAAGGGAAAAGAAAGAAGAGAAAGGAGAGAAAGGAGAGAAAGGAGAGAAAGAAAGAAAGAAAGAAAGAAAGAAAGAAAGAAAGAAAGAAAGAAAGAAAGAAAGAAAGAAAGAAAAGAAAAGAAAGAAAGAGGGAAAAAAGTTACATGTGGATTTTTGACTCCCACACTGTTCAAGGGTCAACTCTATTTTGATTTCCCTTTTATGTTCTTTAACCCATTGACTATTCAGGTAGGTGTTATTTAATTTCCACAGAACTGTGAATTTTCCAGTTGTCCTCCTGTTGTTTCTAGTTTCAAAACCCTATGGTTGGAAAAGATATTTGATATGAAATCAATCTTCTTACATTTGCTATGGCTTATTCTGTGACTTAAGATATGCTCTATCCTAAAGAGTGTTCCATGTACACTTGGGGAAAATGTGTATTCTGCTGCTGTTGAGTGGAATGTTCTATTCTATGTATAAGGTATATTTCATGTTCAGTGTTTACTTAGTTTCTGTCAAGATGATCCATCCACTGTTGAAAGTGAGGTATCAAAATCCCCTACTATTATTGTATTGCTGTCTATTTCTCCCTTAATTATATGTTATTTTCTTAAAATTTTTAGATACTCCATTGTTGGGTGCATATATATTTATAATTATTACATACTCTTAATGAATCAACTCCTTTTTCATTTTAGGACTCTGTCTCTTGATATAGTTTTTGACTTAAAATCTACTTTGTTTGCTATTAAGTATAGCTACTCCTGCTCTCTTTGGTTTCCATGTGCATAGATAATCTTTTTCCATCCCTTCAATTTGAGCCTACATGTGTCCTTGAAGCCAAAGTGAGTCTTTCATAGGCATCATATAGTTGGGTCTTGTTTTTTAATCCAGTCAGCCACTCTATGCCTTTTGACAAGTAAATTTAATCCATTTGTATTTAAAGTAATTATTGACAGTTAAGAACTTACTAATGTCTATAGTTGCACCAAAAACCATAAAATACCTAGGAATAAATCTAACCAAAGAGGTGAAAAATCTATACAGTGAAAACTATAGAAAGGCTGATGAAAGAAATTGAAGAAGACACAAAGAAATGGAAAAAGATTCCATGCTCCTGGATAGGAAGAACAAATATTGTTAAAATGTAGATACTACCCAAAGCAATCTACATATTCAATGCGATCCTTATCAAAGTAACACCAGCATTCTTCACAGAGCTAGAACAAATAATCCTAAAATTTGTATGGAACCAGAAAAGACCCCGAATACCAAACGAATCTTGAAAAAGAAAACCAAAGCAGGAGGCATCACAATCCCAGACTTCAAGCTATACTACAAAGCCGTAATCATCAGGACAGTATGGTACTGGCACAAGAACACACTCAGATCAATGGAATAGAATAGAGAACTCAGAAATGGACCCATAAACGTATGGGCAACTAATCTTTGACAAAGCAGAAAAGAATATCCAATGGAATAAAGACAGTCTCTTCAGCAAGTGATGCTGGGAAAACTGGACAGCAACATGCAGAAGAATGAACCTGGAGCACTTTCTTTTTTTTATTTTAATTTTTTTCATAAAAAGTTTTTTTATTTTTGGGGCAGAGAGAGACAGAGCATGAACGGGGGAGGGGCAGAGAGAGAGGGAGACACAGAATCGGAAACAGGCTCCAGGCTCCAAGCCATCAGCCCAGAGCCTGACGCGGGGCTCGAACTCACGGACCGCGAGATCGTGACCTGGCTGAAGTCGGACGCTTAACCGACTGCGCCACCCAGGCGCCCCCCTGGAGCACTTTCTTACACCATACACAAAAATAAACTCAAAATGGATGAAAGACCTCAATGTAAGACAGGAAGCCATCAAAATCCTCAAGGAGAAAGCAAGCAAAAACCTCTTTGATCTTGGCTGCAGCAACTTCTTACTCAACACTTCTCCAGAGGCAAGGGAAACAAAAACAAAAATGTACTACTGGGACCTCATCAAAATAAAAAGCTTCTGCACAGCGAAGGAAACAATCAGCAAAACTAAAAGGCAACCGACAGAATGGGAGAAGATATTTGCAAATGACATATCAGATAAAGGGTTAGTATCCAAAATCTACAAAGAACTGATCAAACTCAACACCCAAAAAACAAATAATCCAGTGAAGAAATGGGCAAAAGACAGGAATAGGCACTTCTCCAAAGAAGACATCCAGATGGCCAACTGACACATGAAAAAATGCTCAACATCACTCATTATCAGGGAAATACAAATCAAAACCACAATGAGATACCACCTTATACCTGTCAGAATGGCTAACATTAACAACTCAAGCAACAACAGATGTTGGCAAGGATGTGGAGAAAGAGGATCTCTTTTGCATTGTTGGTGGGAATGCAAGCTGGTGCAGCCACTCTGGAAAACAGTATGGAGGTTTCTCAAAAAACTAAAAATAGAACTACCCTACCACCCAGCAATTGCACTACTAGGCATTTATCCAAGGGATACAGGTGTGCTGGTTCGAAGGGACACATGCACCCCCATGTTTATAGCAGTACTACCAACAATAGCCAAAGTATGGAAAGAGCCCAAATGTCCATCAATGGATAAATATATAAAGAAAATGTGGTGTGTGTGTGTGTATATATATATATACATACATATATATATACATATATATATACATATATACATATATATACACACACACATATATATACACACACACATTTTCTTTATATATATATATATATATATATATACACACACATACATATATATATACATACATACACGCTGGAGTATTACTCAGCAATCAAAAAGAATGAACTCTTGCCATTTGCAACTATGTGGATGGAACAGGAGGGTATTATGCTAAGTGAAATTAGTCAGAGAAAAGACAAAAATCATATGACTTCACTCATATGAGGACTTTAAGAGACAAAACAGATGAACATAAGGGAAGGGAAGCAAAAATCATATAAAAACAGAGAGGGGGACAAAACAAAAGAGACTCATATGTATGGAGAACAAACTGAGGGTTGCTGGAGGGGTTGTGAGAGGGTGGATGGGCTAAATGGGTAAGGGGCATTAAGGAATCTACTGAAATCATTACTTCACTATATACTAACTAATTTGAATGTAAATTTTAAAAAATAAAAAATAAAGTTAAATAAAAAAAAAAAGAAGTTACTAATGTCATCTTATTATTTTCTGGCTGTTTTGTGTAGCCCCTTCATTCCTTTCTTCCTCTTTTCCTGTCTTTCTTTGTGAACTGATTTTCTATAGTGGTATGCTTTGATTCCCTTCTCTTTATCTTCTGTGAATCTACTGCAGGTTTTACTTTGTGGTTGCCATGAGGCTTACACAAAACATTTTATTAACAGTCTATATTAAACAGGCATTAACAGTCTATATTAAACTAACAACTTCAATCACATACAAAAATTTTATTCTTTTATGCCCCCTCCCATACTTTATTTTCTATGTTGTAATTTACTTTTTATATATCCATATAAATTGTTGCAGCTATAGTTTTTAATAATTTTGGCCTTTAAGCCTTTATACTAGTTAAGTGATTCACACACCACATTACATTGTAAGAATAATCTGAATTTTGACTGTATACTTACCTTTACCAGTATGTTCTATAATTTCATATAATTTTATGTTACTAAGTAGCATCTTTTCATTTCAGCTTGAAGAATTCCTCTCAGCATTTCTTGTAAGTCAGGTCTAGTGGTGATAAACTCTCTCAACTTGTGTCTGTTTGGGAAAGTCTTTACCTCTCTTTCAACCCTGAAAAACAATTTTGTGGGGTAAAGTTTTCTTGATTGGCAGTTTTTTCCTTTCAGCACTTTGGATATATCTTTACATGTTCTCCTGACCTGCAAAGTTTCTGCTGAGAAATCTGATGATAGCCTTATGGGGGTTCCCTTATAAGGGATATTTTTTTTTCTCTTGATGCTTCTAAACTTTCATGTTTGACTTTAGACAGTTTTATTATAATGTCTTGGAGAATATGATTTTGGTTTGAAATTTGGGGGTGATCTATTATTAGCTTCATGAACTTAGATGGCCAAATCTCTCCCTAGATTTGGGAAGTTCTTAGCCATTATTTCTTTAAAAAT
The DNA here is from genome assembly GCF_014898765.1 of Herpailurus yagouaroundi. Taxonomy (NCBI): domain Eukaryota; kingdom Metazoa; phylum Chordata; class Mammalia; order Carnivora; family Felidae; genus Herpailurus; species Herpailurus yagouaroundi. The sequence continues at coordinate 123,912,975 of NW_024412376.1, read as the reverse complement.
TAGACTTCTCCTTTCTCCCTCTCTTACTCTGGGACTTCAATAATTCATAGTTCAATAGTACCTTGTCATTCCATAGGCTTTCTTCACTCTTTTTCATTCTCCTTTACTTTTTTTTTTAATGTTTATTTATTCTTGAAAGAGAGACAGAGCACGAGCAGGGGAGGAGCAGAGAGAGCCACCCAGGTACCCCATCATTCTCCTTTACTTTAGCTCTGCTGATTACATATCAAATGACCGGTCTTCTAATTCTTTCTTCTGCTTGGTTGAGTCTGCTATTGAATCTACTAAAATCTTCAGTTCAATCATTGTGTTCTTCAACTGTAGGATTTATTTGAATGGTTTCTATTCCTTTGAATTTCTTTTTTGATAATTTGCTGTGTAATGCTACTCCTCTAAGGGTTTATATTTAATCCCTATATGTTTAATTTTTTTTTCTTCACATGTAAAGCTTACTTGAATTGTCAAACTACAATATACTGACAACTGCAGAGGGTCAGGCTGTAAAAACTGGCTTAGCCAATCTACCTGGGAAACTGGGAATCTACTACAATACTCATTCAACAAATGACACTGTATACTAGTCTGCCTATATGCTTTCAAGTAATATTCTCAGATTATAGGGCAAAACTTCTTTTATCTTTACCCTAACCCTTTCCTGTATTTCCTCTCATGGTGACTTCATAAAAAGATGTAATAATATATTTTGAAAAATTATAGCTGTTGGGCGCCTGGGTGGCTCAGTCGGTTGAGCGTCCGACTTCAGCTCAGGTCACGATCTCGCGGTCCGTGAGTTCGAGCCCCGCGTCAGGCTCTGGGCTGATGGCTCAGAGCCTGGAGCCTGCTTCCGATTCTGTGTCTCCCTCTCTCTCTGGCCCTCCCCCGTTCATGCTCTGTCTCTCTCTGTCTCAAAAATAAATAAATGTTAAAAAAATAAAAATAAAAATAAAAATAAATAAAATAAGTAAAAAAGAAAAATTATAGTTGTGAATAAATCATGCAGTACAAAGTGGTATCTTGAATAATAAGCAGTACCTTAATTATTTTAGTAAAAACTTTGTACGAATGTCACTCCTTACTATTGTTTAAAATATTCCCTAGAAATTCCAAAAGAGAAAAAGTCTTTGAAATAGATCATAAATCTTTAGAGGCTATGAGTACATGTTTTGATTTTTATTTCCTGGCCCATTTAAGTAGTGCTTTTGTTGTTTGAAAGGTATTTAACTTTTTTTTTTAACTTTTACTTATTTTTGAGACAGGGAGAGAATGCACGTGAGCAGGGGAGGGACAGAGAAAGAGGGGGATGGAGGATCTGAAGCAGGCTCTATGCTGACAGCAGAGAGCCAGATGAGGGGCTTGAACTCACAAACCATGAGATCATGAACTGAGCTGCAGTCAGATGCTTAACTGACTGAGCCACCCAGGCACCCCTAAAAGGTATACATATACATGATTTTTAAAAAACAGTACAAAAAGGCAGCATAATGGAAAGGCAGCATGCCCCACTGTCCCTACCTACAGTCCTACTCCCTAGAAACTATCACTTTCATCTTTTTTTTATATTTCACTTACTTTTATATTTATCTTCATAATTATACATAACACGTTCCTGTCTTTATTTCTTGAGTAGCATCAAATTACCTATTGACTCCTCATTATGAAAGAGGATTTAGTTCACTTATTATCTTCAATCTGCATTTTTTTCTCCTCATTCCAAAGGCAATCAATCCTATTGCGCATTTCTATGTGGCATGTGAAACTAAGAACTGAATTTAAACTTGCTTAAGCATCCGACTCTTGACTTCAGGCTCAGGTCATGATCTCACAGTTTACAGGTTCCAGCCCTCACGGCGCTGATCGTGTGGACCCTGCCGGGGATTCTCTCTCTCTCTCTTCCCCTTCCCCCACTTGTACACACCCTCTCTAAATAAATAAACTTCTTTAAAAAAATTTTAATGACTTCTACTTAAATAGCCAGATATAGCTAGTTGCTACCATACAAGATGGGGAGCTCATCATTCCTATCTTTCAGAGTGTGTGTGTGTTTTTTTTTTAACATGCTAGTCATTTTTTAAAGTTTGTATGTATTTGAGAGAGAGCGGGCACATGCACACAGGGGAAGGGCAGACTGAGAGGGAAAGAGAGAATCCCAAGCAGGTTCTGCACTGTCAGCACAGAGCCCGACACAGGGCTTGAATTCACAAACCATGAGATCATGACCTGTGTAGAAATCAAGAGTTAGACACTTAACCAATGGAGTCACCCAGGCGCCCCTAAAGTTTTCTTTACAATCTAGTAACAATCAATTTTTGTACATATCCTATAGGTGCTAGTATGTTTTTGCCTTTTGAATATTATTTTTTAAATTATTTTTAACAGATATTTGGTACTTCATTATAAAATGAACTTTACAGAATACTCATCTTTTTGTTGCTTAATTCCATCCTCTCTTTATATCTTACAGATAGTTCTGTTACTTTTACCAAAGTTTTTATTATTGTACTATAGACATCTTTACAATCATATCCACATATAATGAACTTAGTCCTCTATTTCCTTTCTTTGGGGGTGGGGGAGCAGAGAGAGAGAGAGGGAAAGAATCCCAAGCAGGCTTGGCACTGCCAATGTGGAGCTTGATGTGGGGCTTGAAGTCACGAACCATTAGATCATGACCTGAGCCAAAATCAAGAGTCAGATGCTTAACTGACTGAGCCACCAAGGTACCCCAAGTCCTCTATTTCTTCACATTTTACCTGTAGGTTCTCTACTACAAGCTAGGATACAATGTGTTTATTTTTCCTCCTCCCTTTGTCATCACTAGATTTCAACAAAACACATTATCTTTCTTAACTGTTTACCTTTCTGCAGTTAGGTATACTTCTATTACTACACTTACTGATTTTATATGCTACTGGCTCCCAGCTATCACACAAGAAGCAATTAGCTTACTTAGCACACTTACTCAAGCTCCCACATTCTTCTCCCTTTTCCTTCTGAAATCGTTTGTTGTTTCATTATTCATATATGTAGCAGACTAAGGTCTGCTCAAATACTGACTTATCAATGAAGACTTCTTTGTCCACACAATTTAAAACTGTAAACCCTGCCCTACCTCCCTCATATTCATATACTGCAACCTCTTAAGCCCGATTTGTTTTACTCCAAAAGTAATAATGACCATCTAACATATTTACTAGTTTCTCATCTAGCTTCCTCCAGTTGGAATATAAACTCCCCAAGGGCAGGGTTTTTTGCCTACTTTGTTCACTGGTATAACACAGGAACTAGAACAGTACCTAGCATACCTAGATGTTCAATAAGTACTTGCTGAATAAACAGGATAAAATCCACCACTAAAAGTATATTTAAAAAACTATAAAAGCAATGTTGAGAGAAATGAAGGCCTAAATGAAAAGAGAGGTTATACTGTGTTTGTGGATCAAAAGACTTGGCATTAACAGGTGCCTGGGTGGCTCAGTCGGTTAAGCATCCGACTTCGGCTCAGGTCATGATCTCACGGTCCGTGAGTTCGAGCCCCGCATCGGGCTCTGTGCTGACAGCTCAGAGCCTGGAGCCTGTTTCCGATTCTGTGTCTCCCTCTCTCTCTGACCTTCCCCCATTCATGCTCTGTCTCTTTCTGTCTCAAAAATAAATAAACATTAAAAAAAAATTTTTTTTAAAGACTTGGCATTAAGAGGTCAGTTCTCTCTAAAATGATCTGTGGGTTCAATGTAATCACAATCCCAGTAGCCATTTTTATAGAGGGACCAAGTTAATCTTAAAATTCATATGAAATTAAAGGAATCCAAAAAAAAAAAAATTTTTTGAAAAAGAAGCAGTGTTAGAGAATTTCCATTACTAGAAAAGCTACAATAATCAAGACATTAAGATACTGATATAAGGACAGACATATAGTTCACTACATAAAACAGATTTCATAAAGACCCACATACATATGGTTAGTTGCTTTCTGACAAAAGCAGAAAGATAACTCTGTGGAGAAAGGATGACCTTTTCTCAACAAATGCTGCTGTTAACAACTGTGTATCTATGTGAGGGGAAAATTTTTTTGAAGAATCTCAACCCTTTCTTCATCCCATATATAAAAATTACTTTGAAATAAATCAAACACAAAAGCTAAAACTATAAAACTTCTGTTAAGAAAACATGAGAAAAAGTCTGAGGCAGATAAATATTTCTTAGAACACAAAAAATGTGAATCATAAAAGAATTGATAAATTGTATTTAATCAAAATTTAAAACTCTTCAAAGACACCATTAGGAAAACAAAGGAAGGCATGGGACACCTGGGTGAATCAAGTGGTTAAGCACCAACTTCTGCTCAGGTCATGATTTCATTGTTCCTGAGTTCAAGCCCTGCGTCAAGCTCTGTTCTGACAGCTCAGAGCCTGCTTCAGATGCTTGTGTGCGCGCACGCACGCTCTCTCTCAAAAACAGACATTAAAAAAATCTTTTAATAAAAATGAAAATAAGTATCTTAGCCAGACTGATCAAGTGAAAAAAAAGACAGATTACCAAAATCAAAAATGATACTGAATCTCTACAGATTGTATATTTACTTCACTATAGATTCTATAAATATTTAAAGGGTAACAACTCATAAACAAGTTTATCAATAGATTTCACAACACAGATGAAATGGACAAGTTCCTTCAGAAACTTAGCATGCATGTGAAGAGACAGAAACATACAACCATATAACCAATAACCAACAGAAAAACAAACAATATAAGCAGACCAGTCGATGATACAGATATTGGAACCAACAGATAAGCATTTAAATAACTATCAATATACTCAGGAGAACTGGAGTATTAAAAATTTTTAAAACAGGATTAAATTGATGTTCTAGCACTCAAAATTACAATATAAAATTAAGACTATAATCAGTTTCAACAAAAGAGAAAACAGTTTGAGTAATGAAAGAAGGGTCAATAGAAGATACCTAAAGTGAAGTACAGAGAAAAAAATATTTAAGAGATGTGTGGAACATGATCATTGACTTGTCACATGTTTAAATTAGAATCTGAAAAGGGGAACAGAATATTTGAAGAGGAATAACAGAACATCCTCAAACAAAAAGGCATCAAGCTACTAATTCAAAAAGGGGTATGAACATAAAACAAAATACTTCTAAAGAAAAGCATACCTCAACATATTATAGTCAAACAGCTAAAAATCTAATACAAAAGAGAAAGTCTTGAAAGTAGTCAAAGAAAAATAAAAGACACATTATTGTCAGCAAGACTATAAGGTGATAATTACCTTCAATAAGACTGGCAGCTGACTTCAACAAAAAGCCAAAAGACAAGAAAACATTTTTTTAATGAAGAAAAAAATAACTACCAACTTAGAATTCTCCACTCAGTAAAAAATATTCTTCAAAACACAATGTGAAATTAAGATGGTCTCAAATAAAAATGAAAAAAAATCACCATCAGTAGGTAGACCATTATTAAAATATATACTAAAAGAAGTTCTTCAGACGGAAGGAAAATAATCCCAGACAGAAACACACAAAGGAGGTAGGAAGAGACCTGGAAAGGGTAAATATTAACAAAAACTGTCTAAAATCATACCAATAATGCTTTCTGGAGTTTAAAATATGTACAAATCGGGGCGCCTGGGTGGCGCAGTCGGTTAAGCGTCCGACTTCAGCCAGGTCACGATCTCGCGGTCAGGGAGTTCGAGCCCCGCGTCGGGCTCTGGGCTGATGGCTCAGAGCCTGGAGCCTGTTTCTGATTCTGTGTCTCCCTCTCTCTCTGCCCCTCCCCCGTTCATGCTCTGTCTCTCTCTGTCCCAAAAATAAAATAAATAAACGTTGAAAAAAAAAATTAAAAAAAATAAAATAAAATAAAATATGTACAAATAAAATGCAGAATAATAACAATGCAAAAAGGTTGGAGTAGGAGTTAAAGTGTAAGAAATTGGCATTATTGGGGAATGGTAGAAGTAGTAATCTATACTATACTAATAAGTATACTTGTTATAATCTCTGGAATAACAATGAAAGATACAGTGAAAGAATACATAAGTCAGGAGCAAATAGTGGGAAAAACAGAATAAAAATAATTTGATTAACTCAAAAGAAAGCAAAACAGAAGGGATAAAAAGGAATGCAAAGTAGATGATTCAAAGTCAAAGTTGATGGTAGTGGCAAACTTAGGAGTAAAAAAGTAAATGAACTAATACTGAAACTAAAAGACTAACACTTGATTAAATTAATGATAATCTGCATTTATTCACAAAGACATCCATAAAATCTGAAATAAACTGTTTACAAATATTCCACTTACTATAAAATTATACATACACACAAATGCCTCAGAAAATGCTAGGAAAAAAAATTTAACTGGGCTTATCCCTGAGATTTTAGGTGATTTTTTCCCATCAGAGATTTTCTTTGTAGTTTTTGGCACTTTAACTCTTTTCCAAGAAGCAAGATTCATTTTTTATAAAAACTGCAATATTTTTCAAAAGAAAAAAAAAATCAGTTTACAAAATGTAATGATCAGCTCCAACAAAATAACAGGCTTACAGAAAAAGAATGTGATCAAGTCTAAAAAGCAGCAGAACATATAAACATTTCACACAATAAACTCTAATCTTAAAACTAAAAAACCTTTATAATTACAAATATATATCATCACCGTTTCTGATGGAGACAAAAATTAATCAGATAAGAGTTGGAAATGGCTCTTCTCATCAACTAATGGTTCCCTCATTTCTCTTCTTGCATCTAATAAATATCTGTGAATTTTCTATTATACTATATTACATGTTAAAGTTACAAAATAAAGTACAAGTCCTAACATTTTTCACTTTAATTTGTGGGCTATTTCCTAAATAACTTTTTCTAATATTATCTCAACTAAAATTTAGGTTTCAACATAAAAGAAAACTAGTCATCAGTTTCATGAACAAAAATTTGCCAAAGGACTTCCAAGAAATATACAATAAATACCAAGCATCTTGGAAGCATGCTCTAGTAACTGTTTTATTATTGTAAATCACATAAAAAGATCAAGTACTCCCAAAATCTCCATATAAAAACAAAACTTTAAGCAACTTATTTAAATACATTTAAACTGGGAGTCAAAAGAAAGTTAAGAGCCATGTCTGGTACACATTTTGAAAATAACAGAAGGAGAATAACTGCTAACATTTATTGGCCACTTAACTTTGTTCTAATTTGCATGTACTGTCTCATTTAATCCTCACATATTAAAAACTAGTATAATCTTCCTTTCAGAGATGAGAAATTGAGGTAACATCTGCCCAAGGTTATACAACCATCTAACAGTAAAGCCAGGATTTGAATGCCAAGCAGGCTAGCTCTAGAGCCTGTGTTCTTAATCACTACATCATTCTATCAATATAAGTAATTAAGGCCTTGTTAAAGTAGTATGCTGTTAAGTTTCAGGCAATAAACAAGCTTTACTCAGAATAAACCAGATATTTTAACCATCTGATCATGTCACTGAGAATAAATAAATGAAATAATACCTAAAAACTTCCTAGCTTTTTTCCTGCCTAAAAGGCAGTCCCTATTAAAAGTATATTGATAAAAATCCGAGAAACTTCCAAAAATAGACACCAGAAGGCACACTAAAAACTACTCAATTAAACTGTAAGATTTTATCTATTTTCTCTTGAAAGTAGTTTAACTTAGTTTTTCTCAACTTAAACTGGAAGATACAGATACCTAGAAGTAGAATAAAATGTCACAGAAAACGTACATAAAGCTAATGTCAATTTTTGGGAGGATAAAGAATTCTTTCTTGGTATTTAGATTTTCCTTTTAAGGAAGTGTTTTGGAGCAATCAAAAAACTTTTCCGTTGAATTTCATTTTTTTTAATGTTTATTTATTTTTGAGAGAGTGCGAGCGGGAGAGGGCCAGAGAGAAGGGGACAGAGGATCTGAAGTGGGCTCTGCACTGACAGACTGTCAGCAGGGAGCCCAATGTAGGGCTCGAACTCACAAACCTCGAGATCATGACCTGAGCCAAAGTCGGTTGCTCAATCAAGTCACACAGGTGCCCCTGTTGAACTTCATTTTAATTGCGTGTACTGACTGCTTCACAGATCCCCACCCTACTTAGAAGGCTTGTTCAAGAACACTACTATCCAAATGATTTATGCTCATAAAAAGTTAACTTAATACAGTTCAGTAAAACACACTTTAGAAATAAAATATAGATTCACTTTATTATAGGTCATTATTAATTTATTATATACTTATGGAACATTTTTTTCAACAAAAGCACAAATGTTTGGTTTATCCTGGATATTAATACAAATTCAGTATCAGTCTACTTAAATTCTAATTCAAGAGTGACACATTATTTTAAAAATTGATAACTTAAGTGTCCATGCGAAAAGATCAGTATATTGTTACACAAACCTAGAGGAGAGTACTCCACAGCCATTAAAAATAATCACATTGTAGAAAACTACCAACATAAAAATAAAAATGTTCAGGATTCATTGTTAAGTGAATAGAATGATTTGCACTACAGGGGCTCTTGGGTGGCTCAGTTGGTAAAGCCTCAGACCAGGCTCAGATTGTGATCTCACTGTCCCCAGTGTCAGTCTCCGTGCACAGCAAGGAGCCTGCTTAGGATGGATTTCCACCCCACCTCCCGCCACCCCACCTCCTTCCAAGCAGGCTTTCCCTCAAAATAAGGAAATAAATAAATAAACATGGGGTGGGGAGAGAATATGCACTACAGTAGATGCATTATGAGCCCATTTTGTAAACATCAAGTGTCTTCAAGTACACATATATTTATATAATGGCTAAAAAAATGAAGCAAGAAACTATTCCAGAAGGTTACCAATGGCACCTCTTTGTAGTGGGATTTCCAGTGATATTTTAAAAATTTAGTTCATGCTTTTTCCTGTTTCCCAAATTTTCTATGTTAGGGAGGTGCTATTTTCATAACTGGGGGGAAGAGATTTAAAAAGAGACAAAGGCAACTGTGTACATTTAAGCCATGATTTAATACAAATAATAAACTCTATATTAGGCATATGGTTTAACCCTTACTAATAAAACCCCCATCTGTGGTTGGTTTTGTTTGTTTTCAAATACAAAACCTCTTAAGGTGAACCAACCTGTGTTTTCATTTTCCACTATTCTGAATGAGAATTAAAAACTTAAGTACCTGACTAAATATGAACTCTTTGAAAAATATGGGAATTCCTGTTTTACTATTTGACCATATAAATGTAAAACTTAAAATATTTCTGAAAAACAAAGTAAGCCACATCCTAAGCGGTATACTGTAGGTCAAAAACAATTCATAAATATTTAATTTTTACAAAGTGATTTCTTTATGGAGACTTCTAAGACTTAAAATAATAAGCAGAATTACATCTTTGTAAAATACACACCAAAAATACTTAACAACTCAAGAGCTGACACTATACTTATGAGGATGAATTTAGGTAATTTAACATTTGTATAACTAATAACATGGAGAAAAACTGGAAACTCCTATCCATCTAATTCACAGAAGTTGTTAACAGAGCTATAAAAATGACTAACAAATGGCTGTAAAAGCAACCTATAAATATAAATGTCGTTATAATAATTACAGTCAACTTGTAAGAAATTGCTCTGACACTTTATTCTATAAGTAATTCATACAATTGCATCTAGAATTTTAGACTTGGTAAAAGAGAAAATGCAATCTTTACTAGTACAAGGCCTATAAGAAACTACACATGAAAAAACTTACTTTATGCCTCTGCAAAGAACTGGAAGGAAACAGACACAAACAACAAAAGGTAATACTGCTATAATGTGGAACTTTGATTTTTCACAAGGTTGTTGTTTGCTTTCACAGTTTAAAATATTTGCAGCAAATATTTAACTGACATAGCAGTAGGAGTAAAACTGTGGGAGAGAAGGTATATGAAATATGTACTTTCAGGAAAGGAAATAAGGTAAGAAACAATTTACTTTTATTACTAACATCTCCCGACATATTAGATGGTAGATAATAGTTAACTGACAGAACTAAATCTCCTAATATTTCTAACAATCCTGAAATCTCAAAGAGGCTATAATTATCAAATTAAACATCAAATGGCTCTTTCCTGTGGACTAGTATAAAAACAAAAAAGCAACTATCAATTAGTCTTACAAACGTCTGCTGCAACAACGCAACTTAACTCCTTACTTGCTTACTCTTTAAAAGCTTAAGATTTGAACTTTCTCAGTCTATCCTTCTTATCCTTTCTTAATTATTTAAAAGGATGAGATATAAACTCTCCCTCTAAATCCCACGCCTGCAAAAACAAAACGCTGGAAACAGTCTCACCCTTTTAAACCTCATGTATATTTTTCTTCTGGAATCGATCATTTCTTTTTTTTTTTTTTTTTTCAACGTTTTTTTATTTATTTTTGGGACAGAGAGAGACAGAGCATGAATGGGGGAGGGGGCAGAGAGAGAGGGAGACACAGAATCGGAAACAGGCTCTGAGCCATCAGCCCAGAGCCTAACGCGGGGCTCGAACTCATGGACCGCGAGATCGTGACCTGGCTGAAGTCGGACGCTTAACCGACTGCGCCACCCAGGCGCCCCTGGAATCGATCATTTCTATCTTGTGTCATAATCCTTATGTACATGCTCTTTTAACTATACTAGACATCAGACCCACAGGGGGCAGGGTCAATGTACTGAAATCTATGTATCTCACATAGCTTAGTAAATACTAAACAGTAAAGATTTAGTCTTGATTCATACTCTGAACTTTCTGCACACTCTATCACCTGAAAAGAATTATTAGAAAGGTAGTGTTCTCTTGCAGAAGGAAATAGGAGGTGGATGGAGGTATGCATACTCCTTGTCTGCTGTCAGGTAAGTACAAACCAGACTAAAAGGCCTCTTCTCCTCCTTTCCCTCTCAAAGACTAGATTCCAGCCAAGTCAATCAGTGTCCCTTAGTTAAGGACAGAGTTTACCTATCTTCACTTCAAAGGACCTGGAAAGGTTCATGTAACCTAGGGAGTTTCTTGTCTGCAAGAACAGAAGAATAAAAATCAAAGTTTAACCTGTGAGCTACTGACCAGGTCAAAACCCAAAGAAAACCCTAAAATGTAGACTCTAAAGAGTCCTATAAAACCCAGGAAACCCAACTCTTTCAGATAAATACAATCTACACCAGATAAAGCTCACATCAGCAGGACCTTACTGCAAACTGTAAATGCACCCCAAGCTGACTGACCCCTCACAAATGAAAAGAGGAGTATGTTCTAAGAGGTATATACCACGTTAGTTAAACTTTCTGACATACTCCAAGTCATATCCCTGTCCTGTGGGTAGTACAGAACCCAATGTAGAGAGCTAAGATTTTCAATATTAAAAAGTCTAGGTTTATAAATGCACAGAAAAAGATAGAGAAGGTTATACAACAGTGTTAATAGCAATTATCTCTGGGGAGGGACGTGAAATAAAACCATAAGTGTGCAAAGGAAGTTTTCACTTATATACATATTGTATTGTTTTCATGAGCATCAATTTACTTCCATAATTTTAAAAACAAAATTAAGTAAAACTTGGAAATGTGATTCTATTTTTTTCAAAAAGGATTAACAGACCTACATGGAATTCAAAAGAAAAATAAATGCCATTTTGCAGAAGTCTGGCTACTAGATACCTACAAATCAAACAGAAATAATACAATTATCTTAACCTACAAAATAAAAAGGAATACTGGTTACATAACAAAAATGCCGACAGTAACTGTCACCCACTACTCAACATTCACTACTTTGATTATACACTATTAGCCACCAGAGGGAGTTTCAGTACCCTCCCCTCAAAAATTACATCCACTCTAACAAAGCCCTTTTGCAATTGTAACCTAGTTAAAAAGGTTAGGTTGGCAGTTAAAAAAAAAAAATCTTAATTTTTCTAGCAATCCATAAATCATAAAAAGTTTTATTGCACTAATAGAATGCTGCCCCTCAAATATATTTTAATTTTTCGTAAGAACTATATAAACAAATTTCAGAAATCGAGGTTCATGTCTGCTTTCCTTAAGAGAAAAAAGTTTCCCAGTCTGAAAAGCAAACTACCTGGAAAATCAAGTCTATTTTCATTGTAATGAGGTGTTCATATTCTCCAATTATCACAACTTTGGAGTTTTAAAAAAAGTGAAATTTTATACAACTATAATTCCCGAAAAAACAGGGAGACACAAAGCTGTACTCTGAAAACAGCATAATCCAGCCATAATGCCCAATGTAAATACCATTATATATTTTAGCTAAGCAAAATATAACTAAATATCTTTAGTCTGTGACTTTAGCATCTTAAAAATTAAAGTAGAAAGAGCCAAACTTATCCTAAATTTTCTTTCAATGTTAGTTCATTTTTCTAAGAAATATAAAGGGCAATCATACTGAAAATGGTCAAAACCACAACAAGCAATAGAACAGAGACAGGCAGACAGACAAAACCCACATAGCAAATTATTCTGAGAAGAGGATTTTGGTTTAATCTAGTTTATGAATCTGTAACACAGCCACCAAGAGTTTTAAATACAAAGACACAGTGTGCCTCTCATTTCCCACCTCCCTTCTTCAGGTTACCGGCCCCCGCCCCCCTTATTTCTTCTCCAGTATCTTCCCAGTTTCTTTATAATGGAAGAGCAAACATAAGTATATATTCTTATTCCTTCCCCACACCTTAACACATAAAGTAGCAAATTATTCACACTGTCCTACACCTTTTTGTGGGGGGTGGGGAGGGACTTTTTTCCCACTCTATAACATCTTCTGGAGATCTTTCCATGCCAGGGCACAAAAAGCTTCCTCATTCTTTCTCTCATAACTGATCATGACTAGTTCTACCACAACTTTCATCTGTCTTCTTCTGGCTAACCTTTAATGACATTCTGTTCATTCAACTACATAACACCTGAGTTAGTTTCCTTCCCCCAACAAAATTTTAAAACAAACCAGATTTGAGGTTCCCAAGGGATAGCTTTCAAGAAGCCAATTCGTTAGCTAAATTATATCCTTTTTAAAACGTTTGTTTTTGAAGCAGGTGAAGGAACAAACACTCCACAATTCTTTATCCCTAAAAATAAAGCTACAAGTTAGAATGCAATCTTCCAAGTGAAATTACCTTTTTTTTGATCTGGGGGACCAGCATAATAGTCATATCAACAATGACTGTAAAACTTTCTTCTTGTGCTTTCCTTTCACTGTAACAACAAAAAAAAAAAAAAAAAAAAGAATCAATGTTTTCAAGGCTAATAAGCCTTGAAGTCCTTTAGCCCGGTATCCTAATAGCAAGAAACAACCACTGATTCGATCTTTCATCCGACAGGTCAGAGGCCGAGCCATTTATCTTACTGGATCCTGCTCACTATTACCATCAACAGGACGACTTCTACACCAGCGAAAACACTCTGAAGAATGTAAGCTCTGCAGCGCTACGTGTTGGAAATTACACACCGGGGCCAGAGCGCAGGACCAGCTACACACAGACTACAGCTTCTCGGGCGGAAAGGGATCTAGAACAGCCAGCTGCGGTGGTGACAAGGCGCAGGGAGGCGCGGGTCGCCAGAAGGAAGACCTGGCGCAGCGCCTCGAGCTCCCGAACCCGCGCAGTTGCCCGAGCCGGACGCGCGGAGCCGCGCGCTCCCCGGGAACCGAGCCCCGGAACCACGACCACTAACGGAACCAGCCCACGGGCGGCGGCCGCCGCTCGGACTGCGGACCGCGGCGCGCGGGCCGGCAGGGCGGGGGTTCCCCGGAGGAGCTGGCCGCCCCGGCGCCCCATTGGGCGCCGCTCCAAACGTGCCCGAGTTGTGACAGGAATAAAGTGGGTCACAAGGCCTAGCGGGTCCCCAGCGAAAGCCCTCTCTGCACCGCGTCTCCGGCTTTCCCGGCCGCCCTGCCGCTGGAATCGGCCCCAGCCCCGGGGCGCGCTCTAGCCACCTGGCCCCACCGTGCACCCCAATCCCGCCCCTGCCCCGCAGGTAACCCCAGCAGCCCAGAGGGCCCCTCAGCTAGGGTGCGACTCCACCCCAACTCCCGGGAAAAGGCACACTAGGGCGATAAGCAAAACTTGGGCTTTAGCTCCCGCCTTCCCCTCCCTTGGCCGCCGCCCCCCCCCCCCCCGGCCACACACACACACACACACACATACACACACCGCCCCCCGCTCCCTCCCCTTCCCCGCGCTCTCACCGTGTAGCTTGCGGCGGCTCCGGCTTCTTCCCTCCCCCACCCTGGAGTCTGGCTGCGGTGACTCGGAACCACTAACCCGACAGCGTCCAGGAGACACCGCGGCTCCAGCACAAGCAGCACCTGGGGTTGTGAGTAGCGCCCCCCACCCACCTCCAAAAAATTCACCGCTACTGCCGCCCGCTCCTCCCCCTCCCTTCTCCTCCCCTCCTCCACCGGCACTAGGAGCACGCATGCGCCGCCGAGGCAAGCCTACCGACGGACTTCAGGCCCCGGGCCCACCCGGTGGGACGCCACTCACCAAGAGCGCGCACGCGTCGGCGGCCAGATTTCCTTCGCGCTCTCACTCTCGGGGGTTTCCTTTTTAAGCCGGTAGCCGCAAACCTAGTCTGTGATTGCGCTCCCTGCCAGCGCATGCGTCGTCAGTGACCCTCGCGGGCTCCGACCGCCGGCGCTCTGAGTTTGCCCCTCCCCTCACTCTCCCTTTCCCCGGCGCAACTCGATGCGCATGCGACTTGCCCCGTTAGGCAGCGCCGAGCCGCGGAGGGGATCCCGGGCGCCGAGGAGACTCCGGCTCCCTTGAGCCGTGCGTCTGCGCCGTCCGCGGAGGGAGACCGGTATTTCCTCGGCGCCCCCTACTCCGCACTCGTTACTGGAAAGCCGGGGAGGCGGGGCCTGGTCGGATCGGGGGAATCGTTGGCATTAGGTCCGGGCGGCTTTGGCTTTCGCCTATGGTAGGGAGCGAGGAGGGGGAGGAGGTGGAGGAAGAGCTTCTTGCTGGATGAGGCATCCGGGGGTGCAAAAGGAGACCCTCTCCCTTTTAAAAAGCAAATCACTTTGCCAACAACGCCAGGGAAGATTTTCCGGGTGTTGGCAGGCGGAAGACTTTTTTCATTCACCAGCGGCATCACTCGTGTTTCCTCTCTTGGGGCTGGGAGAGGTTGTTTGCGAAGGTGGATGGACATCCAGAGACATCTTTTTCTTCTCTCTGGAAGGAGCAAGGCTCGTGTTTCTTATTGGTGGGTGGGCCTGCGGAGACCGGATATGCGCCAGTGGCTGGAGGAGGGAGGTAAAAGAAGGTCAAGATGTGTTCCTTCGGAGTTTTTCACCTGGCCTTAAAAACCTGGTGACAGTATAATGGCAGATGAGGGATGAAGCAGTGAGGATACACCAGGACCTAATCTGCACGGCTTCCCTTATTAGAAAAGCATGTGAATACTTCCTACTTACTTTAGGGGAAATTACTTCCATTGATACTTATAACACACTTGGTCCATATGGGAAAGCACGTTTCAGTAGTTGTCAATGATTGGAAAAGAAGTCTTTACAGCCCTAATTCCTAGTATTTTTCATGTTTTAGTGAATGTCTTTTGGATTTACAATAGAAACCATCTTCTTGTTTCAAAATTGCTCCCTTCAAGGTAACATTCATCTCAGTAAGCATTTATGATTCTTGCAGAAAGAGAAAAAGAACATCAAAATTGGGGAACTTATCCCTGATCCTTCACCTGAGGATTTTAACCACTCCATCATATAGCAGACATTTTTGCCTGTTAAATATTCATTTTCTATTCCAATAATTCCTCTTGGAGAACTATTCACTCAGTCCATTATGGCTGGGGCAGTGAAGGAAGGAAGGAAGGAAGCCAGTGAAGGAAGCATATTTGAGTTGATCTTCTGCCTTAGGCTGGAGTTACCAAGTAGGGTGCTCTCTCTGCCAATGGATTTAAATCTGGAAAAATGAAGGCCTGAAGCCATCTTTCCACTCGTGGATTATTCTAAGAAAGAAGGCAACGTGGAAAAAAGCGGATTCAAAGATGGAGATTTGGCCTTGTTAGCATTTAATGCCCTGAACCCAACGTGGGCCAGATAACTGGAAATTTCAGTTAAATTAGTTCTTTCATGTGTCTGTTTTATTGCTTAAACTAGTGAGAGGTTTTCTGTCACTTGCTATCATGAATCCTAAAGGATGCTGGTAGTAGGAGAGCAGGCAAGGTTAATAATATGGATAAGGTAGGTTGCAGCCAGACCAGAGGGTTTGCATGCTTCCCCTATGACATGGATGTTTATATTCTAGAGAAAGTGATCCCTCCTCAGATTCTACCTCATCTAGAACTCCTATCTTCAAAAACACCTTTGCCCTTTTAATGGTTCCATTATACTCTTAGTCACTAGTATCAAATCACGTTCATCTTTGACTCCTTCCTCTCTCATTTTCTGTATTTAATCATTTACCAAGACCAATTGATAATCCTCTTTTTTTCTGCTCAGTCCTTTGCCACTGCTTGAACATTTCCCCAGTTCAGTTCACAGTTTATCTGTTCTCCCCGTACTCTCTCCAAGAAGAAAACTGAATCATATATTTCTAATAACTTTTCCAACTTCTAGATTCTACTTTTCCCTAAGAAAAATCCTGCTTCATAGTTTCACAGATCCTAAACAACAATTTATGTAATTTAAATATTCTGTTAATTCTTTCTCATATACCTTGCTGTTACTTAAACAGCATTTCCAGCACCCTTTCCAACTGATTCTCCTAGTTGATGTCTTGATAGAGACAATATAATTTAGTTGTTAAGAGTACAAAATTGGAAACTAAAACTGCTGGATTGAAATCCCAACCCACCACTTAATATCTACATGACTTTGAGCAAGTTATTTCTCTGTTCTTCACATTCCTCATCTGTAAAATGAGGATAGTAGCAAACCTGTCTCATGGGATAATTGAGATACAGAAAATAGATGTAAGGGTGTGTGTGTGTGTAATAGTACCTGGTACATAAGAGATCCCATGTAAGCCTTGGCTATTACAAATGATATTCCCTTCTGTATGATTCTTACATCTCTTGCTCAAGTCCTCCCCCTAGTTCTTGGGTCCCATCAGTTACAAAGTCCTGTCTATCCTTTCATTGGCATTCCTAGTTTCACCACCATAGTTTAAGGTAAACTGGAACACAGGAAATTTAAGATATGCATAATAGGGAATATAAGAAAAGTTTGTGGCATTTTTTTTAAAGAAATCTCCATGGGTTAGCCAATTTCTAATATTGTTTCTAGATCCTTTAAAATAGAGGGCAGTACAATAATATGAGGTGGTGATAATAGACTTTGTAGTCAAAGGTCTGGGCTTAAATCCTGACCAGTTCTAAAGTAAGAGACATTGAACAAGTTAAAAGAATTTGTCTGAGCTTCAGAGCATTTATCTGTAAACATAGAAGAATAAGCATCTCAGAGAATTGTGATGATCAAATGTAAATTATAAACTGCTACATAAAGGTTTAGTAGTAAGGATGATGGTTTTAGATGTTTACAATTTGTTGCTGGAAACCTAGGAATGGTTGAAATGACTCATCAATTTTGTTTTATTTTTTTTAATAGTAACTTTTAAAAAAATTTTTTTAATTTTTTTTTTTTTTTTTTGAGAGAGAGAAAGAGAGTGAGCAGGGGAGGGGCAGTGGGAGAGGGAGACACAATCCAGAGCAGGCTCTAGGCTCTGAGCTGTCAGCACAGAACCTGATGCAGGGCTCAAACTCACAAAACCTGAGATCATGACCTGAGCTGAAGTCGCATGCTTAACCAACTGAGCCACCCAGTTCAGCCGCCCCTGAAATGACTCATAAATTTGTAACTCCAGCCTACACCTCTCCTTTGGGCTCCATACACTTATGTCCAATTGCCTACCTGATGTCTCCTCTTGGGTATCTCAAATATCTTGCGTGCCCCCTTCAATCTGTTCTGTACAGAGCAGCATGAGTATTCTTTTGGAAATAAGAATGAAATCGTATGCTCCTACTTGAAACCCTTTTGCTTCCCATTCCATTCATACTCCTAATCATGGTCAGAACACCCGGTTTGATCTAGCCCTTGCTATATCTCCAAACTTATGTTCTTCATTTTTTACTTTTCCCATAACACTCCCCACCTAGAAACTGCCTTTAGTTCCTTGCTAATCTCTCTCTGTTCTCAGGCTTTGGCACATGCTGTGCCCTTGCTTGGACTACCCTCCTACCTTTTCTCGTGGCTGGCTCCTCCTCAGTCTTCATGTCTCAAAAATCTAACTACCCTATTTAAGTAGGTCTCCTATGTCTCACCTCCTCCCTCCCCCACAGAGTACCCACAGTTACTGTCTATTGTTGTGCCCACTCTTTCCTCAATGATACTTATTAAGTTACATGTATGTTTGACTTTTGTTTTTAACTAACAACTCCACCACTACATGGTACTATGAACTATGTGCTTTCTCCACCACTGAATTTGGAGCATCTATTTCAGTACCTGAGGTGAATGAATAAACAGATGAATGAATAAATGAGATAAAAGGAATAACATGCTAGTAATAAGTTTTTAGGATCTTCTTTATATCCTAGATTATGACGGCAGGCAGATTATAATGTTGTGAGGAACTAGCCTTAGGGGCACCTGGGTGGCTCAGTCAGTTAAGCGTCAGACTCTTGATTTCAGCTCAGGTCACAATTTCACGGTTTGTGAGATTGAGACCCACGTCAGGCTCTGTGCTGACAGCATGGAGCCTGCTTAGGATTCTCTCTTTGTCCTTCTCTCTCTGCCCCTCCCCTGCACATGCACGCTCTCTCTCCCTCTCAAAAATAAATAAAAATAAATAAAAAAAAAATTAGCCTTCATAATGTTAATAATGTGTTTTAAAGTACAAAGGGGAGATAAACTGAAATCAAGTAATGAAATTGATAACAACTCTTAATGACCAAAAATGTGGAGAAAGAGTTCAAGAATGCACTCAAGATGTCTTAAAGGGGTTTGCTGTCCAACTGCTCAATCACCTAAGGATCTCGTTAAAATAAAACTTCCAATTTGGTTAGTCTGGGATGGGGCCTGAGATTCTGCACTTCTAACTAGCCTCCAGGAATGCTGCAAATTCCAGGACCACACTTTGACAAACAAGGCACTGTAAAGTAGGGGAGGGGAATTTCAACAGAGCATGGTTGGCAGGCAGGAAGGAATAGAGAAAAATATTAGGTTGGGATATATGCAATACTATTTTTTTTGTAGGTCCAAAACTGTTGGATGTTGGCAATTAAAAAAAATAAAATAAAAATCCACTCAGTAAAATGGGAAACAATTATAAATAATTTATCCACCTTCTGACAAACATTTTATACCTTACTTAAATGAGAATGTAAATGAAATAGCATATGGACGTAGTACTGACCTGGGATGGCCGCCATGAGTACTTGCCAGAAGAATGTGTGGGTGCGGGTGTGGGCATGTGCACAGCGTTTGAAAAAGACTGTGACTGGAATCACAACCAGCCACTTAAAACATGCTATAATTGTATGATTTTTACAAATATGAAAGTCTTCATGAACTGTTCTTGTGGAAAAAAAACTTACTGCCACCTGGTGGATTTGACTTAAGATCTTATTAAAAGGGAAATCTATCTTTTTAATTCAGGTATCTTAAATACTACTAATACTTCTTCTATTAATTTTAACTTAAAGAAAATAGATAAATATGTATTTACCAAACAAAAAAAGATTTAGGAGGACTTTTGGCATTTGGTTTTAACTGGAGATACGATAATGTTCATATTTATATGCATTACATAGTGTTAAAATTACATTTTAACTTTATAATATGGCTTTTCATTCACACAACTATTATCCTAATTAAAAATGTATCCATGAATTTGTTAAAGAGAATTGCAGCAGTTGGGTCAGTATAGGTAATTATTTCTGTTACATGTGTGCACAATGTTACAAAAAAAAAACATGCACACACACACACAAAAAACCCATTGTGTGCAACCCTCAACTTTCCCTCCCTTCATCCCAAGATGTATGTTTTTTCAAAAGCCCTTCTGAGCTACCTCAGAAGAAAGGGATCTCCCTGATCCTTTGCAAAATTAGATCATTTGATTTTATTCTACCTGTTAACCCAATTCAAATCTGTATTTAACTTTCCTCCCACTTCCTCATTCTCTGAGCCTCTATGATTCCTACTTCCTCCACCCCCAAGAGCAGCAGACTCTTTTCTTGACTCCGTGTTAAACTGTCTCAATTCTTACCAATTTATTTTTGTAATTTAATCATTCAAACTTAGCCTAGATTGTCTCACAAACATCAGTGAACATCCACAATCAGAATGATGGGTCCTTAATACAAAGTAGAATAATAAAATCTGTCATTGAACATTGTATTCTGAATTTACCACTCTTTTCTCTGAAAATGCTGTTTATTATTAAGCCAAGATAAAACATCCTGTAAGTCTTCTGCAATGTCCTAATATTATATATTTTTCCATGATGAATTCTTCTGTGATTACTATTAAAACATAGGCAAGTCTCACATATATTTTTCTCATTTCTCCTCATTTAGAAACTTTACTTATCATCTGATAAGTAAAGTTCTACTGATTCTATCATCTATCAGTGAGAGTACTTAGTAATTTTCTAACTTTGTAACAGAACTATTAAAAACAATAATCATGAGTGGAGATGTTTCTTATGTACTTTTCAGAATCCTTAAGTAGCGTTTTTTTATTGAGTGGTTAATTTTTTTTTAATTTTTTTTTTTAGTGTTTATTTATTTTTGAGAGAGAGAGACAGACAGACAGAGGGCAAGCAAGGGAGGGGCAGAGAGAGGAGACACAGAATTGGAAGCCGGCTCCAGGATCTGAGCTGTCAGCACAGAGCCCGATGTGAGGCTTGAACCCACAAACTGTGAGATCATGGCCTAAGCTGGAGTCAGACACTTAACCGACTAAGCCATTCAGGAGCCCAAGTGGTTAATTTTTTTAACAGCTAAGAGATCTCAAAGAAAAAGTATATAGTCACAAATTTAAGTATTTTCACTCAAGGCCCCTAAGTAATAAACTTTAAAATCTCTCAATGTAGGGGTGCCTGGCTGGCTTAGTAGAGCATGTGACTCTTGATATCAAGGTCTGAGTTCAAGCCCCACACTGGGTGTAGAGCCTACTTAAAAAGTATTTAATAATAAATATTTAAAAATAAAAATAAAAGCTATTGATGTAATTGAAATGAAATTTAAGGTCATCTTTCATTATTTTTATTCATAGGCCTCTTTGGGGGTAAGCAACACAGAGGACTTGTGGGTCAAAAAAAGGATAAACCACAGGGTCCAGTACAAATTCTGGTTTTGTTGGAGGCAATGAATTCTGAAATACCTGAAAGTTTTTGAAATGATATATAAGCTATAATTCTAATATAAAAATAAAACAAATCTATAAATTTTCTGATCTCTATAAAGGCATTGACAAAACAGTACATAAATACTTTGAAGCTATTTATTAAATATTTCTATTTGGTATCATCATTATCACTGCTTGAACTATTAGTGTCATCATAAAGAGAAGTGTTTCTAATTGAAGATACCATCACATCTACAATGCCTTTTTTGGGGTTTTCTTCTAAATCAGTCTGTATCGCTCCAACTTCTGCTAGTTTCCATTCAAGTTCTGCAATAAATAACCCATCATTAAATCAGATAAAAATCTTGGAAAATAAAAAGAATTTCTCATCTATATGAAACAGTAGTTGATGCTAATAAAAAATTAATGTGTATATTTAGATATATTTAGAACTGAGTGACTGTGAAAGGACTACAATATCAAAATACACATTGGATACAGCAAAGTTATACTTAAAGGGAGAAATTACGGCTAAGATGTTTATTTTAAATTGACTTAAAATAAGTGGCTTAAAATTTTAAATCAAGAAGCTAGGCAAAGAACAATAAAGTAACCCCCTCCCCCCCCAAAAAAAACTGAAAGAGGAATATAATGAAGACTTTAGCAAAAGTAGAAAAAATCAGTATACGTGACCAACAAAACCAAAAGCTGGTTCTTTGAAGAAACTAATAGACATACCTCAGGCAAAAATGACCACAAAAGGGAAAAAAATAAATTCATATAAAGAATTTACATGGGACATAGTCAGGGTAAAGATTCTAATATGGCTACGAGACTATGAAAAACTTATGCCAACACATTTGAAAACTTTAATGGAAATTTTGAATAAAAATATGAATACCAAAAATATATCTGAGAGAAACCAAAAGAATTTAACTGATAGCCAAAAACCCCAATCCCTGAAAATTCATCATTTTGTTAAATTTATTCCTAAGTACTGTATAGACGAACAGAATATTTATGAAGCAAATTATAAAACACACTCTTGAGGAAAATTATAAAATATGTTACAAAATGTGATATATATATCTGTGAGGAAAATTACAAAAACCATAAAGGACCAAAATAAATGATGAGATCTATCTCATTCATGGGTAGGAACATTCACTGTTATTGGATATCAAGTCTCCCAACAATCTATAAATATGATTCTAATAATCAACAGAATTTTTCACATAAGTTGACTAATTCCAACATCTACATGAAATTTTGAAAAAGACTTGCCCTACTAGAGACAACTAGGTTGTTATAAAGCTATAGTAATAAACACAGTGCTGTGTTGAGACAAATAGTAGAGGTATATTAGAGACTTCAGAAATACATTGAAGCATTTTGGGAACCATGAAAAATGACATTAGGAAACATTAAAAATCAGTGGAGAAAACACCTCACATATATTAGAATGGTACTATGCAAAACACACACACACACACACACACACACACACACAGAAAACAGATGTTGGCAAGGATGTGGACGAATTGGAACGCCTCTGCCCTGTTGGTGGCAGTGTAAGATGGGGCAGCCACTGTGCAAAACACTATGCTATTTCTCAAAAACTTAAAATAGAATTACTATACAATCCAGCAATTCAACTTCTGAATAAATACCCAAAAGAATTGAAGGCAGGGACTAGAACAGATTATTTTTGTACATTTACATTCATAGCAGCATGATTCACAATGGCCAAAGAGTAGAAGCAACCCAAGTGCCCATGGACAGATGAATGGATAAACAAAATGTGGTCTAAACATAAAATGGAATATTATTCAGCCTTAAAAAGGAAGGAAATTCTGACAAATCCTGTAATATGAATGAACCTTAAGGACATTATGCTAAGTGAAATAAGCCAGTCACAAAGGGACAAATACTGTATCATTCATTTATATGAGGTACTGAGAGTAGCCAAATTCATAGAATCAGAAAGTGGACGGTGGTTGCCAAGACTAGAGGAAAAGGGAAATGGAGGGGGCTTTTGTTCAGTGGGTATAGAGTTGCAGTTATGCAAGATAAAAAGTTCTAGAGATGGATGATGGTAATGGTTGCACAACAGTGTGAATGTACTTAATGACACTGAACTATATACCTAAAAATGGCTAAATAAATAAGTCCTGGGGATGTAATGTATAGCATAGTAACTACAATTAATAATACTGTATTGTATATTTTAAAAATTGTTAAGATAAATGGATACATTTCATGTTATGTGCATTTTACAACAATTTTTTAAAAATGTTTATACGCACACACAAAAAAAACCCAAAAAACAAAAAAAACACAGATGAGATAACATACTACTCATGATAGTGATTGCCTCCAGGGAGACAGGGAGGAGAATGGGACTAGGAATGAAAATCTAGGTAACTTCAACTATATCTATAATGTTTATTTGAGCAACAAAGAAACAACTCAAGCAAACATGAATAAATGTTCACATTTGTTATTTTTGGCAGTAATTGATTACATGAATGTTTACTATATTATTGTTTGTACTCTTATGTATTAATTTCTTTTATTTTTTTTAACATTTATTTATTTTTGAGAGATAGCACAAGGAGGGAGACACAGAATCCAAAGCATGGCTCCAGACTCTGAGTGTCAGCGCAGAGCCCGATGCAGGGCTCAAACTCACAAACTGTGAGATCATGACCTGAGCCGAAGTTGGTGGCCCAACCAACTGAGCCACCCAGGTGCCCCAGTATTAATTTCTTTCAAATTAAAGGGATGAGGTCCAATGACTTTAACATGATGGTGTGAGAAAAAGATTTTAATAAAATAGAATTAAAGCAGTTCTAAGAAATGACTAGATCAAAGATATGGCCTTAGAAGTAGGTTAGGAAGTGGGTGCCTGGGTGGCTCAGTCGGTTAAGCATCGGACTTTGGCTCAGGTCATGATCTCATGATCTGTGAGCTGCAGCCCTGCATCAGGTTCTCAGGGCCTGGAGCCTGTTTCAGATTCTGTGTCTCCCTCTTTCTCTGCCCCTCTCCTGCTCATGCTCTGTCTCTCTCTCAAAAAAATAAAACATTTTTTAAAAGTAGGTTAGGAAATAAAAATTCTTAAAGAAGGTAAAATTATAAAGTATTGTGCTGTGTACAATTGAAAAGAAAATAAAGGGAATTGATTAACAAAATTGGATAGTATGTGGATAAGTGAAAAATACATTAAGAAAATACGCTACAGAAATTTCGTAGAGAAGAGGAAGACAAGATTATGAATTGGTCCAAAATCACACAATGAGCAAAATGGAAATCTAGGAAAACCACAAAGGAATAGGGCATGGAAGGAAGAATAAAGAATGGTGGGGTATTTTGGGTATAGGGAAGGAGTATGAGACAAAGAATAAAGGCACAAATGAGTAAGGTATGTCTGTGGTAGTGACTGAAGACCAGCCTGGCTGGAACAGAAACTAGAAAGCACTGGAGAAATATAGCTGGATAGGTCGGCTGAAATGCTCAAGCAGAAGATTTTGTATTTTTAACTGATTTGACACAAGGAACTATTTAAGGATTTAAGCAAGTGGATGTTATAACGAGTATTATTGAGGAAATTATTGAGTATTATTGAGGAAAATTAATCTGGAGACATAGAAGAAGACACCAGAAGCTAGAGGAAAAAAACCTTATGTTTTGTGAAAATAAACTTTCATGTTACTTGTTAATTTGTGGAAGTTTTCACCTGTTTTTAATAAACATTTTAAAAATAATATCATTACCTTCCAGCTTGAGATTTATCCCTCCACATTCTATAATTCCAATGAATTTGCCTTCTATCTGACCGTTTTTATAAACAAAAATTGTTGGTAAACAATTGTCATGGTAGTGTTGAATACAACTATTCACGATGGCTTTAACAAATTTAGTTTCTGGAAACTTTCTTGCTAGAAGACTAAGATGCTGGTTAACCAACAAACACATTGGGATGCTAAAAAGAAAAATAATACACAATATCTTTAAAAACAGACTACTTATCTCAATCTAATGAAGTAAGTGAAACATCTTCATGACAAAAATATAGCTTTGGATATTCTTTTAATGTAACAGCATATCAACTTTTATTCTCTACTATTACCTTTAATGAGTATGAACCAACTGCAAAGTCCTCCCATATTAATTACAAACACAATTACAGCCTGGGAGTGAAGCTTGCTGCCATGGGAATTTGATGCCTAACTAAGGCTAACCACATGTGACTTAGCATCAATTTAATCAAGCCAGTTCCTACTTTATAGGACCCAGGGGGGAAAAAAAAGCACACTTCTAGGGAATCCTTGGCAATTCTAAGTTTAAACAAGAAGTTCCAACTCTTTTGACCGCCTTAGGCTTATTTCCACAAGAGATTATCACATCCAAACTGTCTTATCTCAAACTTCCTTGAATTTCTTGACTCGAACATACTTCACCCACACTTTTCTTTGACATCCCACTCCATGCAGCATCCTGTTCCCTATTATCCAGAACTATTCCCTATCAGATATTTAAGGGGCACCTGGCTGGCTCAGTCAGAAGATCATGCGACTCTTAATCTTGGGGTTGTGAGTTGAAGCCCCACCTTGGGTATAGAGATTACTAAAAATAAATAAATTTTCCAAAAACATTGATTGGAACTGTAACCAGAACCTACAATTCTTCTAGCTCTATCACCTCACTCCCATTATACCCACTCTTCAGTCTCTTTTCTCTATCACTCACAGCTTTATCAAACTGTTTCAGAGTTACTCCTTTACTTTATCCCATACGCCTTCCATTTCCTGTGGGACCTTTCTCTGCTTGTTATTCTGCTCTCTTTTTTCCTGTTTTTTTTTTTTCAGTCTTCTCCACTTTCTTTTTTTTTTTTTCTTCTTAATCTATTTTGAGAGAGAGAAAGAGAGAGAGAGAGTTGGAGAGGGGCAGAGAGAGGAAGAGAGAGAGAATCCCAAGCAGGCTCTGTACTGTCAGCGCAGAGCCCATCTCAGGGTTCAAACTCATGAACTGAGATCATGACCTGAGCCGAAACCAAGAGTTGGACGCTTAACCTACTGAGCCACCCAGGCGCCCCCAGTGTTCTCCACTTTCTATAAATATATTCAAGTTACTAATTTTTTTTTAGACTTCCTTACAACTCTGTCTTCTTCAGATAGCTATTCTCTCTCCTTTTCATAGTCCAAATAAAAAAGAAAATAATCCCTATGCCCTGTTCACTTCCTTTCTTGAAAGGGTCTCCTTTTTTGGCTTTTGTGATAACACTTTCTATTAATTTCCTTTTTACTTCTTTGACTTCCTTCTTCTGTCTATGCCTCAAATGTAGGTATTCTTCCTGGACCCTCTTCTCATACTAGACACATTCACTGTACAATCTTATCCATTCTGATAGCACTGATGAACTGCATCTCCCCTCCTCTTTCAAAGAAAAAAAAACCTGCTATATATGTATATATTATACATTTCTTCTGTATTTTCTCAGTTTAGCACTCAAGCCAAAAGCCTCTTTTCTCTACAACATCTAACCAGTAATCAAGTCAGGTTGCTTCTACCTCCTTATACCTATCCTCTCCTCTTTCTCTCCATTACTTTATTCCTTTCCTTTCTTATCTGAGCTGCATCAGATTGTCCTAAATAGTCTGTTTCCAGGCTTGGTTCCCAAAATTCATCCTTGACCCTGCTGACAATGTGAGCTCAGCATGAAAATCTCATCATGTAACAACTGCCCTTCCCTCTAGCTTACCTCCATGGCTCCTCACTGCCTTTAGAATAAAGTCTGGGCTCCTCCGTGTAGCTTTCAAGGTTCTTAGTGGTCTCCCCAGCATTCTGCTTTGCCTCCTACCATTACTTAAATCCCTCCAAAGTAAGATACTGTATCTTATTTCTGTATCCTTCTTCAAGCTGTGCCTCTATCTAATACACCCCATTCATCCTGTTTACTTCCTCCTTGGGGAATCTTATTTTTTGAGGCCAAGACCAAGAGTTACACACTCTATAGAAAGTTCCACACGTCCCTCTTTGCAAGGATAAATCTTACTACTCCCTCTTCAGTACTTTTATTCTACTATGTATAGAATTCAATTCTAGCACGTAGACCTTATTATTATGTTTAATTGTCTTTCTCTACTATATTGAAATTTCTTTAATGACAGACAGATGTCTTACATGCCTTTTGCATCTCCAGCATCTACAAAATCCTCAGACATCCTCTTAATACTAGACAATGTTGTATATCAATTTATAGAGCAAGAAACAAAGCTAAGAAAAACAAATTAAATGTATTGTACATTTAATTTACATTTCAGAATATATAACATCATTCATTTTGATAATTACAACCTGCTACAAATCTAGATCCTGCTTTATTTTAGTGGGTGGCCTACTTTAATATTAGAAAAGTATGTACTGCCTAACTTAATTATCAGTTTTCCACACAAAGCAAGAACATAAATTGACTTTATAAGTTTCAGTTTTTCTCAAATAGGTGAAATGCACCCACTAAATTAGATATCTAATTCAAAGGGATTTTTATCATTCCTGTCAGAATGAGAGCTGAGTCGATATAGCAGACTTATGGGGTATGTGATATGAATGGTAGAAGGCAGGTGGACATTGATGGTGATAGTGAAAAGTGTGGAATTAGAAAAGTATGGTGTTGGGGCGCCTGGGTGGCTCAGTCGGTTAAGCGTCCGACTTCGGCTCAGGTTACGATCTCACGGTCCCTGAGTTCGAGCCCCGCGTCGGGCTCTGGGCTGATGGCTCAGAGCCTGGAGCCTGCTTCCGATTCTGTGTCTCCCTCTCTCTCTGCCCCTCCCCCATTCATGCTCTGTCTCTCTCTGTCTCAAAAATAAATAAAAACGTTACAAAAAAAAAAAAAAAAAGAAAAGTATGGTGTCATAGATTATGGTGCAGGGAGAAAGTGCTTGTCTGAAGACAATTCTGACAGCAAATGGTAAGGGAATAAATTTGGTGTTGGAATTCAAGGGCCAGAATTTAACCCCAGAAGAGCTATAAAATATAAGGGAGACCTCTGACATTAGCACATGAATTAAGGGCCTTTTTATGGTCTTCACATTTTAAAATATGTGTTTGGCATAGGAATGATATAGAAGCCCAAAATTATAATTTGGGCACAGGTGTAAGATTGGATAAAATCAGAATCAAGGTTGACCAAGCAGCTCAGCTACTAGGCTTACTGGCCCAGGGTGAGTTAGCTTCCCCTAAGGGGACACTAAGCAAGCTGAGCCTTCACTTCGATGAAGAGTTGGCCCAGTTCCATAAATTTAATAGCAAAAAGACATTAAAATTATAGAACTTAGGAACCCAGTTAAAAAACAAGCTCTTATGTTCCTATAAAATTTATAGAAGGTAGCTAGAAATACAAATATGTTTAACAGTTATATTCCACTTCACAAGATGAAATTATGAGTAAACCCATTAAGTTAAAAACTAGACTTTTCAAAGGACTATTTGTAATATAAATAATTTTTTTCTGTTTTATAAATTTTATTATAGGGGCACCTGGGTGGCTCAGGTCATGATCTCACGGCTGTGAGATTGAGTTCCACATCAGACTCTGTGCTGGGCATGGGGCCTGCTTTTGGGATTCTCTCTCTCCCTCTCTCTGTGCTCCTCCCCTACTCATGTGCTTGCTCTCTCCCTCTCTCTCTCAAATAAAAATAAAATATAGAGAGGTTAATTGGATTATAGATTAATTTTCTTAAAATGTATGTTCTATAGCAACACATGAATACATTTTCTTAGTGTCAAGAAAAAAAATATTTTATGTAACTATCTTAGATTGAGTGCCCTCTGAGGCCACAAACACTTAAAATATTATTTTAAGGGGCGCCTGGGTGGTTCAGTCAGTTGAGTGCTAGACTTCGGCTCAGGTCATGGTCTCACAGTTCGTGGGTTCAAGCCCTGCGTCAGGCTCTGTGCTGACAGCCTGGAGCCAGCTTCAGATTCTGTGTCTCCCTCTCCCTCTCTTCCCCTTCTCAGCTCGCTCTCTCTCTCTCTCTCAAAAATAAATAAATGTTACAAAATTTTTTTTAATATTATTTTAATAAGATGCTTATCCTTTGAGTCCATCAAAGTTATATGATAGTTTGAAACAGCCTAGCTGAAACTATAACACATCAATCTCTTGCATGAATTTTTGAAAATTATTTGTGAAATTTAATTAATGTATCCAGAAATAACTGTTAAAGTAAATAATTTTATGCCATGGTATGGGCATTCAGAACCAACATCTATTCTGGGTCTCAGAAAAGATATTTAGTAAGCTATTTGTATATAACACTTCTCACGCACAGATCCCATTATTGTAAATGTCCATGTTTCTCATATTTATGTGTGAAAAATCAAAATCAGATAAGTAGTACAAAATCAGATAATGCGAAAGATTCTTTTTAAGGCCTTAAACTACTCAAAAATTAATTACCAAGCATTTTAGTTACAATAACAGTCATGTCTTCTTTTATGGAGCCTGGTGTCCTCTTAAAATTCGTGTGAGGAACTGGTGAGCTGGTAAACAGCAGGGCCCTAATCTGCATAAATTGCTCTGTACAGAGTTTCTCTGAGGACCTGGAGAAACAAATCTTTTATTCAGAGAATGGATGAAAACAATGAGGGCAATTGGCATCACCTATGTTCCTGGACTGGCTTGGCACCCAGGCAGAGTTGCTGGGACCTAACTCTAGAGAGATTTGTGGAACTCTGGGAGCTTGCAGGATCTCTGTGACACAGAGTTGGGGAATGGGCCACTCTACCCAATTATCATATACCAGGCTGGTAAGGCCTGGGGACACTTGGGTTAAACTTAGTACAAGTAGGCACTATAAATTAACTGCTTGGGGAGTAGAGGTGAGTACGAGGGAATTGTTCTATTGAAAGAGACTTCAGGGGCGCCTGGGTGGCTCAGTCGGTTAGGCGGCTGACTTCAGCTCAGGTCATGATCTCGCGGTCCGTGAGTTCTAGCCCCACGTCGGGTTCTGTGCTGACAGCTCAGAGCCTGGAGCCTGCTTTGGATTCTGTGTCTCCCTCTCTCTGACCCTCCCCTGTTCATGCTCTGTCTCTCCCTGTCTCAAAAATAAAATAAAACGTTAAAAAAAATTTTTTTTAAAGAGACTTCAGAGACATGATATATCCAAATGTACTGCCTGATCCTTAACTGGATCCTTTGTCAATTATTATTAATTTTGGAATTATAACTAATTTTGTTAGGTGAGAAAACAGTATTGTGGTCATATAGAGAAATGCCCTTATATTTTGAAGATGCATGCTGAAGTACTCAGGAGTAAAGCTTCACGCTGTGTGTAATTTAGTTTGAAATGATCCTGCAGATAGGTACACAGGCACATACCCACATACAGACAAAAAGATACAAAAATGGCAAAATGTTCATTTTCAAATCTACCTGGCTGGCATTTAGGGTATTCATTTTATCATTCTTTCTACTTTTCAGCATGTTTGAAATTTTCTGTAATAAGCTAACAAAAAAATAACTGCCAGAGAATGTCATTTTTCTTTTTCTTTCTTTCTTTCTTTCTTTCTTTCTTTCTTTCTTTCTTTCTTTCTTTTTTCTTTTTCTGAGAGAAAGTGTGCATGCATGGAGGAGGGGCAGAGAGAGAGGGAGAGAGAGAGAATCTTAAGCAGGCTCCATGCTCAATGTGGAGCTGGACGGGGGGGTGCTTGACATGGGACTCAATCCCATGACCATGAGATCATGAATTGAACCAAAATCAAGAGTTGGATGCTTAACTGACTGAGCCACCCAGATGCCCCTCTTTTTTTTCTTTTTAATTCATTTACTTATTTAAATAGTTTCCATACCCACTGTGGGACTCAAACTCACAACTCCGGAGATCAAGAGTTACATGTTCTTCCCACTGAGCCAGCCAGGTGCCCTGAAAGAGTGTTATTCTTTTAAGAAGTGCCACAAATTCTTTATTTTTTTTTTTCAACGTTTATTTATTTTTGGGACAGAGAGAGACAGCATGAACGGGGGAGGGTCAGAGAGAGAGGGAGACACAGAATCAGAAACAGGCTCCAGGCTCTGAGCCATCAGCCCAGAGCCCGACGCGGGGCTCGAACTCACGGACCGTGAGATCGTGACCTGGCTGAAGTCGGACGCTTAACCGACTGCGCCACCCAGGCGCCCCAAGAAGTGCCACAAATTCTTTAAATGAGACATGAAAACATACTAAAATATCTAATTTAATCCCTGAGGCCAATTACTCCATTTGTATATTAAGTACACATTAAAAAGGAAGCCACAAGGCCCAAGGTGGAGTCACTTGCCCCCAAGACAGCAAACAAATACTTATTGCAGTTTCGACCTCTCCAGAAGTGGAATTTAATCAATCTGGAATTTTCTGGTTAATACCAAATGAGGTAATCTGTTACATGGGCTCTCCATTCCCCAAAGGAAGATGAGGTGATCCATCTAATAAGAACACCCCTGTATTCCCCCTAAGAGAAACAATCCTTCCTTTTCTTTTACTAATAACTTCCTGTCCACCCTCCTTCCTATAAAAGCCTTCCATTTTGTACAACTCTTTGGAGCTCCCCTCTACATTTGTTCTAGATAGGATGCTGCCTGATTCATTAATTGTTTAATGAAGTCAATTAGATCTTCAATTTTACTTGATTTTTACTTGAATTTTGTTTTTTAACATTATGTGTATATATATATATACATACATACATATATATATATATATACACATACATATATATGTATATATACATATGTATAATTTTTCTTTTCTTGAGTGGTCTTTGTCATATGCCTTATAAAGCCTCAAAACCAGACATAAATATCTTAAAACATTAGTATACTAACATTTTACAGAAATACTATAGTAATTACCTTGATCTGTATAAATGAATTATAACTGACACATCTTTTTCTGCATTTGTGACTTCATTCACATATTGATTTCCAGAAATTTCTCTTAATTCCCCAAATTTTTGTTTTATCTTAAGAGCTTTCCATTCCTGTAACCGCTTTTCTCTAATTAAAAAAATAAAATGAAATTACATAAGAAAATTGTTATAGTCTTCAGGTCATTCCTATACACAGAAACAATTTAGGGCGATGAATGTCATGCTAGTACATATCAAACACTTTAAAGAATGTTAGAATAACTATTAATGCTCTTATAATTCCAATTCCTCTTTTCATATGGGTATTTGTATTATGAATATTACAAAGAGGAGTTAGCTATTGACTTTTAAATTTATTTTTATTTAAGGCTAGGTCTTAATCATAGCTATAGAGGGCATTGAGCCAACAAATTCTCATACATACACAGGTTAAATACTAAGGAAGCATATACTTAATAATAATAGCTAACATTTACTGAGTGCTTACTATGTTGCCAGGCACTGTTTTAAGTGCACTACATTAACTAATTTAACTTTATCAAGTTAGTACTATTCTCACCCTGTTTACATGCTCTTAACTATCATGCTGAGCTGAACTTCGGTCCAAAGCCTTTGCGAACATGTGTAATTACTTGTTATAACTTTATTGCAGGTAAAGAGGTGGTAGAGAAGGGTGATCACTCTAAGACTAAACTGGGTTTAAATGCCAACTCCTACTTATGAGCAGCATAAGCTCAGGCAAGTTATTTAATCACTCTAAGCTTCAGTTTTGCAACTGCAAATGGGAATAATATTAATACTTATTTACACAGGATTGTTGGGGATTAAATGAGATAACATATGTAGATTTCTTAGAGTATTCAATAAATACCCATAGAGGACCTTGAAACTAGTTATTCACCCATAGAGGACCTTGAAACTTTGTTTAAAAACTTTCTCAAAATTTGCATGTTTTGATTTAGTTGTGGAACACTTGGATCCAGAGTTTCCAACACACCTACAAGTTTCTTAAAGGTTACTGATTCCATACCTCTAAGTTATCTGGGAGTACACACTCCTTTCTTTCTCTGTGTATCAACTAGATTTTCTTATTTTCTGTATAATGAAAAAAAAATTTTTTTAAGTAATCTCCATGTCCAACATGGAGCTTGAACTCACAACTCCAAGATCAAGAGTCACATCCTGTACTGATTGAGCCCACCAGGCCCTTTATTTTCTTATTTTCTGTATTGATGCTCTGGCATCTGCGACCTTGCTGATCCTGGAGAGACTGCCTCTCCCAGGGCTAGGTAATTTCTAAAGATAGCAAATACTCACTGCAGAGCACATTTCTTAAAAGCAAACCAACTAATTCAGAGCCCAATCCTTCAACCACCTCCTTTATTGGCCTGAGGCACTATTCCTATTCTCTAATCTTTCCTGGCCCAGGAATCAGACAACTAGAGGCAGCCTCTACAGCCCAGAGCCTGCCAAAATTATTCAACTAGCCAATCCTACATCTGCTCACCCTGCTTAGTTTACCTTTCCCACAGAAATCCCAATGAAGAGTTATGTCCATACTATCCCCTCACTCCTTCTGCCTCTTAACCAACTCTGATGCTTCCCTGTATGGCCCTGCATTGTAGGGCATGCCCACTACTCTTGAGAACTGAGTAATAAACTATCTTCACCATGGCAATTATCTCCTGTTCTGTTGGCATGGCCAAACCTAAATCCTGGGTATATTTTAGAACATTCTGTCTTTATTGCATGTGTTAGAACCATATCAGGTAAAACCACTCACTTTACATAACAAGTAAATCAAGCAAAATGAAGCCTAGAGAAGAATGCCAAGAACAGGAATTCAAATCTAGGGCCTTCTCACAACTTTCAAACTGAAATCCTTCAATTTTCCCTGTACTGGCTCAGACATTCAGAACTTACAGTTACTCCAAAAATCTTTTGGGAGCCCAGTTTTGTTTGCACTATTTAGCATCACTATCATTAACTTCCCTCAATTTGATCTTACTGGCTTATATCTGCCAAAAATTTCAAAAAGTTTTTGTTCCAGTGATGGCACCATGCCCTACTTAATGGTGTGACTATCTTCCTCCTCTACTTCTGCACCTTCTCCTCCTCATTTTTCTTTGCAATTCAGTAGAATTAAACACCTGGGTTGGTTTTGCCATCAGAAAGGGATATAGTGTTCAACGGCCTCATTTTTCTTTCTCCTTTCTTCTTTTTCTTTTCTTTTCTTTCTTCTTCCTTCTCTTTTCTTTTCTTTTCTTTTTTCTTTTCTTTTCTTTTCTTTCTTTGTTTCTTTCTTTCTTTCCAATGGCCTGCATTTTTCACCTAACAATTATCAGTTGGGATTTACTCACAAAAACAGAAAGCAGCAGAAAGCTTAATCTGGGGGATTAAGTATTTTACACACCACTCAGTATAAAGATGAAGACTCTAGGCTTGGCTACCAAGAATGACTTCCAAAACAACACTCAAAACTGGTCTGACAAAGGAATGAATAGCTTTCCCTGCTGCAATCCAGAAACTGGGGAATCTGGAACTACTATTTCAATTGTGTTCTACTATCAACCTACACTGGGGATCAGAAAACCACTACAACAATTATTGCCTCTAGGGACGTACCTTCTTTGCAAAGACTAGAAGAAAATATTTGCAGAAGGTACATCTGATGAAGGAGTATTATCTAAAATATACAAAGAACCCTAAAACCTCAACAATCAGAAAACAAACAAACAACCTGATTCAAAAATGGGCCAAAGACCTGAACAAGCAACTCACCAAAAAATATATTGATGACAAATAAGCATATTAAAAGATACTCCACATCTATGTCATCAAGGAAATGCAAATTGAAACAACAGAGAACAACATATCTATTAAAATGGCCAAAATCTACAACACTGACACCAAATGATTGAGAGGATGTGGAGCAACAGGAACTCTCATTCATTGCTGGTTGGAATACAAAACGGTCACCTTTTGGAAGATGGTTTGGAAGTTTCTTATATAATTAAACAAACTCTTACCATACGATCCTGCTATCATGCTCCTTGGTATTTACCCAAAGGAGTGAAAACTATGTCTACACAAAAACCTACACGTGGGTGTTTATAGCAGCTTTAAAATAATTTATCATAGCCCAAACTTGGAAGTAACTCAGATATCCTTAAGTAAGTGAATGGGTAAACTGTGGTGTATCCAGATAATGTAGTATTATTCAGTGCTAAAAAGAAATGAGCTCTCAAGCCATGAAAAGACATGGAAGAAACTTAAATGCATATTACAAGTGAAAGAAGCCAATCTGGGAAGGCTACAAACTATGACCCCAACTATATGACAATCTGGAAAGGCAAGGTATGGAGACAATAAAAAAAATCAGCAGTTGCCAGAGATTTGCAATGGGGAGGGGACAAATAGGCAGACTACAGGGTAGTGAAAATACTTTGTATGATACCATAACGATGGATACATCATTATGCACTTGTCCAAACTCATAGAAAATACAACACTAAAAATGGACTGTATTGTATGAACACTGTAGACTTTGGGTGATTTTGATGTATTGATGTAGGTTCATCAATTATAGCAAATCTATCATTCTGGTGGGAGATGTTGATAATGCTGGAGACTATGCATTTGCTGGGGCAGGGGGTATATTGGAATCTCTATACCTTCCACTCATTTTGCTGTGAATGTAAAACTGCTTTTACAATTCTTAAAATTTTTGTTTTGTTTTGGCTTTAAATGAGGAATTTGCTTTATATCACCACTATCAGGATGACTACAGAATTTTCCCTTGTTAATAACAACTTTTGAAAGGATACAGGTTCCTTTTTCCTTAGATCCAAAGTGACAACTGAGATATGAAAATAATGTGGCACAAACTGGTGGCAATTAAACTTGGACTTTTGATATGGAATATGCAAGTGAAAGAACTTGCACATGTAGTATCTCTCTTTCATCTCTGTGGCAGAAACTGGCTGGTCATTGGTATAGCTTTCTCTTCCAGGGCTC
Organism: Herpailurus yagouaroundi; assembly: GCF_014898765.1. Lineage (NCBI taxonomy): Eukaryota > Metazoa > Chordata > Mammalia > Carnivora > Felidae > Herpailurus > Herpailurus yagouaroundi. Next base: position 123,876,702 of record NW_024412376.1, on the reverse strand, counting down.
ACAGGAAGACTACATTTGCCAGCTTCCTTTGTGGTTAGATTAGGCCCAGGAGACTGGATTATGTCCAGTAGATCAAGAGTGAAAGTGAAATATGCATTTCTGTGACTCACCCCTGCAATGTCCCGTGCTGTCTTTCACACTGTCTCCCTAGTCCACAAGCCGGAGGGAAAGGATGCTGACATGATGTGGCCCTAATGAAAAGAGCCCAGATCCCTAGTCATCACCCAGAGAAGAGTCACTGAAGTAACTCTTCAGAGTAACAGAAGAGTCACTGAAGTTCCTGAGTAAGGAACTTTCCTGTGTGAAACCACTGTGAATTTGAAGTTGCATGTTACAGAAGCATTAATTATCTCAATAAATTCTGCTGACATAAATGATTACATTAGTAGGATTGCCATCATTGAACAATCCTTGCATTCTTTGAATAAATTCTAATTATTCACCATATACAATGATTTTAATATGCTATTTTATTTGTCAATATTGTATTTAAGATTTTTGCATCTATGTTTCAAAAGTGAGATTGGCCTAAAGCAATGTTTTCCAAGTTAAGGCATGTGGACATCCTGTACGAGAATCACTTAGGTATAGCAGGTTCCAAAGATTGACATATTCCTGAGATCCCAACCCAAATTTACTGATTATTACCTCTTCATTCTGATCTCAGGAATGTGTATTTTACACTATATTATGGACAGTTATCAAAATATACAAAGGTAAAGAGACCCCAGATGCATGCATCTTCCATCAATTATTTCTATTCATGGCCAATCTCTACATCTTACATCTTTACCCCTGTTAACTTCCCATCTCACGGGCTATTCTGAAGCAAATATAAGACATCATGTAATTTCATCTGTAAATATTTCATTATGTATCTCCAAAAGATGAGGATACTTTAAAAAATTTAATTCACATAGCACAATCACACCTAAAACAACAATTCCTTAATATAGTTATATAATGTTCAAATAATCCTATTCTAAAATACATAAAATATACATAAAATTTACCATGTTAACCATGTAAGTGTTCAACGGCATTGAGTATTGTCTCCATTTTTTAAAGTTTGTTTACTCAAATGAGGATCCAAATTAGATTTATACATATGGTTATTATATCTTTTAAATCTAATTTAATCCAGATTCTTTCCATCTACTTTTCCCCCCTGGCAATTTCTTTATCAAAGGAACCTGGCTTGTTTGTCCAAGGTTTCCCACAGTCTGAATTTTGCTAGTTGCATCGTCATAAGGTCGATTCACATGAGAAATATAAATTTTTCTTAACAATGTTGGGTGGTTATTTTGACCAACCACCTGAGTCATGAGTTTTATTTCCTTTCTGTATGAACCTTGTCTGATTGTGACAATCAGTGTTATATTATCCATAAATATAACCATGTTTTATGCAACAAATTAGTAAACTCTCCATCTTTATAAAAACATAGAGATTATCTGTGCCTTGAAAGTAGAGAAAAATCAGCTAGAGAACAAATTTTAGGAATCCGTTTATCTTCTCACTAATGTTTTTCCATCTCTTATTGAGTCAATTTTGGAAATTTATATTTTCATCAAAAAATCATATTTTTAAATGATGCAAATGACCATATATCAAATATTCTCCTGGCCTGGCTTCTTTCATTTAGTATAATGCTTTTGAATTTTACCAAAGTTACTATGTGTATCACTAGTTTGCTTTCTATTCCTACAGAGTAGTATTCCATTATGTGAATACACTACAATTTGTTTATTCACTCACTTCACATGTATTCATCGCGTCAATGGACTTTTACGTTGTTTTGTTTTTAGCTATTATGAACATTCATGTACAATTCTTTGTATTGACATAGATCTTCAATTCCCTCAGAAATGTGATTGCTGGGTTATATGTTAAATGTATATGTAACTTTGTATGAAATTGCCAAACTGCTTTCCAGAGTGGTCATATGAATATTTCAGTTCCTCCATGATCTTTACATTTTAATTGTAATATAATTCATATATAAGCATACCTTGAAGATTTTGTGAGTTCTATTCCAGACCATTGCAATAAAGTGAAACTCACGATAAAGTGAGTCAAGTGGATTTTCTGGTTTCCCAGAGTGTATAAAAGTTATGTTTACACTATGCTGTAGTCCATTAAGAGCACAATATCGTTATGTCTAAAAAATGTACATACCTTCACAAAATAAAAATAAATAGCAAATAAACACATTATTCCTTTAAAAAATGCTAACCATCATCTGAGCTTTCAGAGAGTCATAATCACTGATGACAGATTACCATGACAAATACAATAATAATAAAAAAGCTTGAAATATTGTGAGAATACCAAAATGTGACAATCATGAAGTGAGCAAATGCGGTAGAAAAATGGCACCAATAGACTTGCTCAAGGCAGGGCTGCCACAAGCTTCCAATGCATAAAAAAGACAGTATCTGCAAAGTGCAATAAAGTGAAGTGCAATAAAGTGAGGCATGCATGTATAATAAAATTCAACTATAAAAAAATATGGGACGCCTGGGTGGCTCAGTTGGTTAAACATTCCACTCTTGATTTCGGCTCAGGTCATGAACTCACAGTCATGAGATTGAGTCCCACGCCAGGGTCCGTGCTGGGCACAGGGCCTGCTTAAGATCCTCTCTTCCCCTCTCTCTGCCCGTCCCTGACTCACTCTCTAAATAAATAAATAAATAAATAAATAAATAAATAAATAAAGTAAAAAGAAAATGAAAAACAAAATCCAACTATTTGAAGTGTACAATTCAGTCATTTTTAAAACATTCACAAAGTTATGCATCCATTACCACTATTTAATCCTAGAATATTTTTATTCCTCCAAAGTTATTCCTTATTCCCCCATCTGCACTTATTCCCATCACAGGCCATGGTAATTAATAATTTCTGTCTCTATGAATTTTCCTATCCTGGACATTTCATATAAGTGGGATCATATAAAATATGGCCTTCTGTTACTGGCTTCTTTCACTTAGCATAATATTTTAAAGGCTCAATTGTATTGTATCATATATCAGTACCACATTTCTTTAAATGGCTGGTAATATTCCATTGTCTGATATACTATAATTTGTTTATCCTCTCCCCAGTTGACAGATATTCACATTTTGTACTTTTTGGCTGTTTTGAATAGTGCTATGAACATTCATATACATATTTTATGTTTTCAGTTTTCTTGGATATATACACATCCAAGTGGAATTGTGAATCATATGGTAATTCTATATTTAACATCTGAGGAAATTCCAGACTGTTTTTCAAAGCAGTGCACCATTTTACATTCCCACTAGCAACGTACGAGGGTTCCAATTTCTCCACATGCTCACCAACTTTTATCGTCTGTCTTCTTTACTATAACCACCCTAGTGGGAAAGAAATGGAATCTCATGTTTTTGATTTGCATTTTCCTAATGACTAAGTTGATCATCTTTTCATGTACTGACTTTCCATTTGTATACCTGCATTGGAGAAATGTCTATTCAAGTCCTTTGCATGTTTTTAAATTGAGCTGTCTTTTGTTGCTGAGTTTTAGGAATTCTTTATATATTCTGGTTAGTAATCCTACATGATATATTTATACATATAATTTGCAAATATTTTCTCCCATTCTGTGGGTTATTTTTCATTCTCTTGATAGTGTCCTTTGTACAAAAGTGTAAAATTTTGATAAAGTCCAGTTTATCTATTTTTTCTTTTGTTGCTGTGCTTTTGGTGTCATATCCAAGAAATCATTGCCAAATCCAATGTCATGGATGTTTCCCCTTATGTTTTCCCCATAAGTTTTAGTTCTTATATTTAGGTCTTTGATCCATTTTCTGTTATTTGTTGTTTATGATATGAGGTGGGAGTCCAACTTATTCTTCTCCATGTAGAAATCTAGTTTTCCCAGTGCCATTTGTTGAAAAGATTGAATGGTCTTGACACCTTGTTGAAAATCATTTGAATATATATGTGAGGGTTTCTTTCTGGGCTCTCTATCCTATTCTAGCGATCTGTATGTCTCTTCTTATGTCACTACTACATTGTTTTGATTACTGTCACTTTGTAGTAAGTTTCAAAATCTGGAAGTATGAGTCCTCCAATTTTGTTCTTTCTCAAGATGTCTTTGGTTTTCAGGACATGGGTTGTGTTTCTTTGTATTCATTCTGCCAATATCTGCCTTTAATTGGAGATCAATTAATTTAAAATCCATTTACATTTAAACTACATAATGTAAGTGTCTGACATGAAGTTTTTTGATTGTACTGTAAGTGCCTGACGTTGAGCTTTTGGTTGCTGAGGAGTCCATTTCAAAAGACATCCATCTCGAAAAACACGGTGCCAGCTGTGACACAGCTACTAGCAAAACAACCAGATAAGGAATTAGGCTGCCCCCACCTATGAGGACCCCTCTTGCAGAAACCCCTGGGTAAACTAGACTGCTTGAATGACCAGCTTCTCCTTTCCCATGTCCTAATTCCAGCTCTTATGCACTAAATTAGCCAATAAAGAGTAAACCTGTGAAACCTAAACACCCCACCAATGGACCCTAGTAAAGGCAGAGCCCCAGCTCTGTACTCTTACTCCCTAATAATCTGGCTATGTGGCCTTTAGGCATGCCATGTAGCTTCCAGCACCTATGAGTAGTAACTCTTTTTCCTCAATGGTTCCTGGTGGGGTTTTTGCTAAAGCGTATCCTACAATCATAGTAAGAACCAAAGGGCTAGTCCAGCCACAAAATGTGAGTAATACAGGCCCAGATGAATGCCTCAGGCATTCCTCACCAACAATATCATTCTCAATAGGCTGGGACCAACGCGACAAAGCAATTCTTGTTAATGAAGGACTTCTGCCATTTAGCTCTTTTGTGTTTCTTATTTGCTTTTTGTCCCTCAATTCTTCCTTTGTATTTAGTTGATTTTTGTAATATGCCATTTTAATTTGCTTCTTCTTTTCCATTCTGTAATCTTTTAGTTTTTTTCTTAGCATTTACCTTAAGGATTAAAATTAGTATCTTATGATGACCTACTGTGAATAATACCAACTTAGTTTCAATACTAGACAAATGCTCCACTTGTATATACCTCCATCCCTCCTCTTTCATGCTGTCATTGTTACAAACTACATTGTTATACATTGTCCATCAACATCAACTTATAATTGTTGTTTTATGAAAAAAAAATAATTGCTGTTTTATGTCTTTGCCTTTTAAATCATACAGAAAAAGACAGAGTTAAGAACAAAAGCTGAGTGATTCTGGCTTTTATATTTGCTTATGTAGTTACCTTTATGTTACTTACTTCTTCATAAAGCTTTGAGTTACTGTCTAGTGCCTTTTAAACTTCAGCAAGAAGGACTACTTTTTTAGGGCAATTCTAGTAGTTACAAACTCACTTAGCTTAAATTAATGTCTTAATTTATCCTTCATTTGCAACATAGATTTGCCAAATGAAGAATTCTCAGTTGGTAGTTTTGTGTGGTATTGTTGTTGTTTTGTAGCAATTAAAATATATCAATTCACTGCTTTCTGGCCTCCAAGATTTCTGATGAGAAACTGACAGTTTTATTAAAGGTCCATTGTATGTGACACTTTACTTCTCTCTCATTGATTTCAAGTTTGTTTTTATCTTTTGATAGTTGATTATGATGTGTCTTTGTGTGGGTCTCTGAGTTGATACTACTTGGAACCCATTGAGCATCATGGATTTGGAGATTTGTGTCTTTTGTTAAATTTGGGAAGTTTTCAGACATCATTTTTTCAAATATTCTTTCTGCCCCTTTCTCTTTTCTTCTGCTGGGACTCTTATACCACATAAGTTGGCTCACTTAGTGTATCACAAGGCCAATTAGTCTCTGTTCACTTCATTCTTTTTTTCTTCTATTCCTCAGACTCCATAATTTCAATTTTCTTCTCTTCAAATTTGTTCTTTCTTCAGCTTGTTCAAATCTGATTTTTGAAGCCCTCTAGTATATATTTCATTTCAATTTTTATTGTACTTTTTAGTCTTAGAATATCTTTTTGGTTCCTTCTTACAATTTCTATCTCTTTATTGTTATTCTCACTTTGTTCATATAATGCTTTCCTGTCTTTGTGTCGATTTCTTTTGTTCCTTTGAATTGGAAATACTTATGTTTCTTTGTATGCCTTGTAATTTGAAAACAACACTGGATTCTTATAAATGTGGTAACTCTAAAAAATCAGATCCCTACCTTCCATGATTTCTTTTTTTATTACTTTATGGTGTCTCTGTGCCAGAGATCAGTCTGGGGTAAAAGAATTAAGGTTGTCTCAGGTCTTTTCTGAGCTTTTGTCTTTCCCAAGGCTTTCTAAATTCCCTCATTTATAGTTGTTTTGAATGTCCAAATACCAACCAACCAAACAGATGTGGCTACTTTATATCCTCTGGAAGCCACCTGAGCCAGTGAAAATTGACACCATAGCAACCACTCTTTGTGCCTGTATCTCCACATTCAGAAGCAGTAATTCATAATCAGAACACAGAACCTTGATATTGAGGACAAAGTCTTTACTGTCCACTCTGGCTTTAGTAAGCTTTTTCAGTAACACAGGCTGCTGTCCAAACAGTTGCCTACCATGGGGCTGGGGGTAAGGTATGGATAGCTATTACCACACTAAGGACTGAAATCAGCCAATACTAACTACAGTTTACCAGCCAAACTTTATCTTGGAAGCTACAAGTGTTCAAATAGACTCCAGAGTTCCCAAGCTGTCACTTGAGACTGTTTCTTCTAGTACAATAATTATCTAGGTGGACAAATGGATCCCTAGAGCTTTCTATTCTGCCATCTTTCCTGATGTGAACCTAGTCTGTTGTTTTTTGAAAATGTCTCAAATTTGGGCTTCTCTGATATATTTTTATAATTAGACTGAGGATATGAAATTATTGACAAGGATACTACATAGGTAATGTGTCCTCCACAGTGCATTATATCAGGAGTTACTTGATGCCAATATATTATTGGTAATGTTAACCTTGGTCTTTTCCTAAGATGGAATCTGCCAAAAGTCTACACTGTAAACTTACTATTTCCTCTTTTATAATTACTAAATATTTGGGGGGAGATACTTTGAGATTATGAAAATATCTTGTTTCTATTTAAATTTCCCGACTCATTTCAGCATCTATCAGCAAATCTTGCCCATGGGGGATTAATTATTATTGTGGTGTTCTGATGGTGATTTTTCTATTTTCCTCAGTGTTACTTTCTCTGAATTTTTCATGATTTCAGTTATTTATATCACAAGGGAGTCCTGGATATTTATTTTATAATCCAGTATCATGATTATTTATTTTGTTGCTCAAGTTGTTCCAACTATGACCATTTAAAAATCTTTCGTTTTGCTCCTATACCTTTAAAAAACTTTTTTTCTATAGCATTTCTTTACTTTCTGGCACCACATGATGCTCCTGACTCATATTGTACTTTCTCAACTCACACTGTGGAATGAAGCAGTCCTCCAAGGAACACTGGTACCTATTATTAGGTAAAACAAGAGCTAAGAGCTAGGTGTACTCATTGCTACCAGACTATTGCTACTTCTAATCCAATTCACTTTTGTTGGGGCTTTTTTCATGTTAAAACAGCATTCTTGGAACCAATCCCACTTGATCAGGATGTATTGTTCTTTTTTTTTAATTGTTGGACCTAATTTGCTAAACTGTGTTTAAAAATTTTGTGCCTATATTTTATATATGTATGTATTCTATATATCCTATATATAAGAGATATTTTTCTGTGCCATTCTGTTTTTGAAATTTCTTTATCAGGCTTGAGTTTCAGGAGAAGTTGGGAAATATACATACCTGTTCTAATTTCGGAAAGAATTTATTTATGAGTAATTAATTATTTATTAAAAGATATACATCATCCTAGAAGGAAAACTGTGACTCTTATTGGCCTTTTACTGATATTTCCACTTTACTTATATGTAACTTGATGAAGTTCCACTGTGTATTACTGGATAGCTTTTTACTTAAGCAAAGGAAAAAATATTCAGGAAAAAAACTATTGCACTTATATAAAGTGAGGTGGTTTTAAAATGTTCTTGAAGGGTACGGGTTGGCTTAGTTGGTAGAGCATGTGACTCTTGATCTCAAGATCATGGGTTCAAGCCTCATGCTGGGCATTGAGCTTAATTTTAAAAAATTAAAATGTCCTTAAAAATTAGTTTTGTTCTTGGGGCACCTGGAAGTGTCCAACTCTTGATTTCGGCTTAGGCCATGATCTCACAGTTTGTGAGATCAAGCCCTGCATCAGGCTCTGTGCTGACAGTGTGGAGCCCAATTGGGATTCTCTTTCTCCCTCTCTCTCTGCCTTTTCTCTGCTCACCTGCTCTCTCTCTCTCAAAATAAATAAACATTTTTAAAAATTACTTTTGTTCTTTTTAAAAATCTATTCTGTAGAAAAAAATAGGGCCTTTTAAATTTCATTCTTATAATACTTCTCCATTCAAAAATTCATAAGTTGGGGCACCTGGGTCGCTCAGTCCATTAAGCATTCAATTTCAGCTCAGGTCATGATCTTGCGGTCTGTGAGTTCGAGCCCCATATCAGGCTCTGTGCTAACAACTTGAAGCCTGGAGCCAGCTTGATTCTGCGTCTCCCTCTCTTTCTGCCCCTCCCCTGCTCATGCTCTGTTCCTCTCTCTCTGTCTCTCAAAAAAATAAATATTAAAAAAACTCTTAAGTTGCCCAAATAAATCACTATACCTATATATTTCAATAGCTCTCATATCTTCTTCATCAAATTCATCTTCAGCTTCCTTCAACTGTGCAAGAGTCATCTTTTCATAAGGCTTAACTAAAACAAAATAAATTTTAGATAACTGAATTATTTAGAACTCATTTTTTACTTTATAATCATATGGTTAGAAAAAACAATATAGAAATAAATAGAAATAAAGAATATCTTTAATGTTGCAGGTTCTCCAATATATAAAGCTATTTTATAGCTGACTGCTTTGGTTTTGTTTACTGTGATTCCTGCTCTGAATTCACAGAACTACCAGGCTACATTTAAAGTAGATGTGAACATCAGTTAGACACCATAAATTTAGACTTCCCAAGTACTTGAAAGTCTTAACACATAATGCATACTATATATATGATCAAAATAGAAGGTAATCACAAGGTAGAGGAAGATGGCAGAGAAAAAAGCTCACTAGGTTATATACCAGGATGTTTCAGCTCTGTTACTAACTAGCTTGTGACTTTCGACATATGAATTAAAAACTTTAGGTGTCAGCACCCTAATTTCAAAAGTATGGGTGGGATTTCTAATGTCTTCTCTCCCTCTTAGTTTATTAAATACACTTTCTCTATCATTATCTCCTCATCCAGCCCACTAAATGCACAACTATACCCATTGCTTCTTTTTGTAAACGTAAAACCATTTCTTCAATTTCATCTTTTGGCTCTTCTTTTGGAGGAAGAATGCCAAAATCTCTTAAAATTTCATTCCATTCTGTATCTTCATTTGGATCCTATAAAAAAATAGAAAATCTATTAACACAGTTGTGCATTTTAATATGTACATGTAAAATTGATATATAACATTTTCAACTATGCAATTGTTCATGAACTCTACAGATAATGGAATAATTAGTTTCAAAGTATAGAACGAAGTGGCCTACTTTTTCCTCACTTCCCAGCACAAGTGGTACTACATACTTTGATAGATAAGATACATCCTCTACCCTCAAAGTTACCCTGAGATGTTTAATAAAAAATCAATTTGGAACACATATATCAAATATTAATGAAGTAAACTCATAAATCATGGAAAATTCTCTCATGACTATATTAGGCAAAACCAATTAACATCATGCAAAACTACTGTTTTGTTTTTCTACATAGGCATTTAATACCTCCAGGTGAACACGCTTCTCTTTTCTTTTTTTTTTTTTTTTTTTTTTTTTATTTTTTTTTTTAAAAGTTTTTTTTTTTT
>NW_024412376.1:123803644-123866637 GCF_014898765.1 Herpailurus yagouaroundi | reverse complement strand
GGGGAGGGGCAGAGAGAGAGGGAGACACAGAATCGGAAACAGGCTCCAGGCTCCGAGCCATCAGCCCAGAGCCTGACGCGGGGCTCGAACTCACGGACCGCGAGATCGTGACCTGGCTGAAGTCGGACGCTTAACCGACTGCGCCACCCAGGCGCCCCCACGCTTCTCTTTTCAACCAATTAGCTTCAAGGGACTTGTACTCCCAGGTTAAATGTTAGAAGAGGCTAGGAATTTTTCCATAGTTTAATTTCTGTCTAATAATAATTTCTTTCTGGGCGCCTGGGTGGCTCAGACGGTTGCATGTCCAACTTCGGCTCAGGTCATGATCTCATGGTCTGCAAGTTCAATCCCCACGTCGGGCTCTGTGCTGACAGCTTGGAGCCTCGAGCCTGCTTTGGATTCTGTGTCTTCCTCGCTCTCTGCCCCTGCCCCACTCACACTCTGTCTCTCTTGCTCTCAAAAATAAATAATAAAAAAAAATAGTTTCTTTCTATGAAAGCTAACCTTGTTTTCCTTGTTACTTAGCCTTCGATATTTTATTTGCTCCTTTTCCAGAGGTTGTAATGTATTAACTCTTTTCTTTCTAGTTTGCTGTCCATTTCCCCTGATATTTCCAGAGGAAGGGAGAATTTAATTATACATATGAGAAAATACTGTGACAAATTATTTGATGACCTTAAATGATCTCCACATTCTGGTATTCACATCTCTGCACAACTCCCTCTCTTTGACTATGGGTGGGAACTGTGGCATGCTTCTAACCAACAGAACATGGCAAAGATGAAAGAATGTAATTTCTATTATTATTCTCCATAATATTATAACTTCCATTTTGCCAGCACTCTTCACACTAGTTAGCTATGATAAAGCAAGCTGCTATATTGGGAAGTGCCTTATGGAGAGAACTATGCAACAAGGGAAATGTAACCAACAATCAGCTAGACATTGAGGTTCTTAGTCAAATAGCCCCCAAAGAACTGAATTCTGCCAAATACCATGTAAATGAACTTAAAAATGGATTCTTCCTCTGTTGTACCTTTAAATGAGATCCCAGCGGGGTATGTGGGTGATTCAGTCAGTTAAGCATCCAACTTCAGCTCAGGTCATGATCTCATGGTTCACGAGTTAGAGCCGGATGGCTCTGTGCTGACAGCTCAAAGCCTGGAGCCTGCTTCAGATTCTGTGTCTCCCTCTTTCTCTCTCTGCCCTTCCCCCACTCACATTCTGTCTCTCTCTGTCTCTCTCTCTCAAAAACAAATAAACATAAATAAATAAATAAATAAATAAATAAATAAATAAGACCCCAGCTTTGGCTGACACTTTCATTGCAACCTTGTGGGAGACTCTGGAGAAGAGGGCCCAGCTAAGCAAAGCCTAGATCAAGACCCATAAAAACTCTGATACAGTAAATGTGTTGTTTTAAGCCACCAAGTTTGTTATAGTTTGTTATGCAATAATAAATGACAGACAAGTATCATCTTATTTCTCCTGTCATCCTATTCTTTGGCCAAAGTTTTGTTTTTCTGTCCCCACTTTGTCTATTACTGGTCACTCTATCCCTGAGATCTTCAATCCCTATTCTTTATATGTCTCCTAATAATAAAATACCAGCATCAGTAGGAATTCTGCACTTGGTAATGGTAGACTAGATCATTTGAATCAAACCTTTTGCCGAGAACATCTAGTAAAATTGAACGAAATTGATGAAAATCAATCTGAAAGCACTGGAGAATCAATAAGGCAGTGAAGAAAATTATCAGGAGAAGATCTTAGATGAGAAGGAGAGCTAGAGAGGAGCTCCATGTTTGAGGCCATTCCCCGTGGATCAACTACCAATTCTGGAAGAGGCCAAGAAGCTGAGAAATCGAAAAAAGGCTCACAGACTTTGGCACTGTGACCAGAGACAGAAATCAATAAGAAAATGATAACTAGGAGATCATCATATATTTGGAATTAAGAAAACACTTTCTAAATAATCCATGGGTCAGAGAAAAAAACACAATGGGAATTTAAAAGCACTAGGAATTGAATGATAAAAAGTAAAGCCACATAACAAAAAAATATGTGGGCTGCAACTAAAGCAGTTCATAAAATAAATTTTATATCCTTAATTTGATATTTTATAAAATGAAAAGTTTAAAAATTAAGATATAAACATCCAACCAAAGAGGTTGGAAAAAGAAAATCAAAATAAATCAAAGATAAAAAGAGTGAAAGTAGAAATTGATGAGTTGAAAAATTAATATATAATAGGATTAACAAGGCCAAAAATTGGTTCTTAGAGAATATTAATGAAATTGATAAACACTTACCAAAACTGACCAAAAAAAAAAAAAAAAAAAGCAAGAAGGCACAAATAACCAATACTAGAAATGGAAAAGGGAACCTTTCTTTTCTAATACAACCACTTACAGCTATGTATTTCCCCATTAACACTTTTCTTAGCTGCACCCTACAAATTTTGGTTTGCTGTACCATCATTATCATTCAATTAAAAATATTCCCAATCTCTTTTATAATTTTTTACTGACATCTTAGTTATTTGGAAGGATGTTGTTTAATTTTCCAGTAATTTCAACTTTTCTAGGTATCTTATTAATACTTTCTAATTTAATTCTCTTTGGTTAGAAAACATACTTTGTTAAGATTTTGATTTTTTTGACATGCATTGACTTGTTTTATGACCCAGTATATGATGTATCTTAGTGAATGCTTGAAAAAAGCGTGCATTCTGCCACTGATAGGTATATTTCTCTATAAATCAATGGATGATTGACAGGTTTGTTCAAATCTTCTATTTTGTTAGAAATTTTTATATCTAGTTTTTCTATCAATTACTAAGAGGAGGGGTTTTAAAATCTCACATTATGATTGTGGATTTGTCTATTTATCCCTTGAATTATGTTAGTTTTTGCTTTATGTGTTCTGCTTTATGTATTCAAACTGTGTCTCTTTTAAGATGACACAAAGAAATGGAAAGATGTTCCATGCTCATGAGTTAGAAAACCAAATATTGTTAAAAGGTCTACACTACCCAAAGCAATCAACAGATTTAATGCAATCTCTATCAAAATACCAACATTTTTCACAGAACTAGAACAAACAATCCTAAAATTTGTATGGCACAACAAAAGACCCTATTCAGGGTCAGGGTCAGCCAAAGTAATCTTGAAAAAGAAAAACAAAACTGGAAGTATCACAACTCCAGACTTCAAGTTTCATTACACAGCTGTAGTAATCAAAACAGTATGGCACTGGCATAAAATTAGACACATAGGTCAATGGAACAGAATAGAAAGTCCAGGAATAAACCCACAATTATATGGTCAATCAATCATTGACAAAGGAGGCAAAAATATGCAATGAAAGAAAGATAGTCTCTTCAACAAATGGTGCTGGGAAAACTAGACAGCAACATGCAAAAGAGTGAAACTAGGCCATTTTCTTACACCATACATAAAAATAAACTCAAAATGAATAAAGTACCTAAATGTGAGACCTGAAACCATGAAAATCCTAGACAGGACAGACAGTAATTTCTCTGACACTGGCCATAGCAATATCTTTCTAGGTAGGTCCCCTGAGGCATGGGAAACAAATGCAAAAAATAAACTGTTGGGACTACATCAAAATAAAAGGCTTCTGTACACCAAAGGAAACGCCAACAAAACTAAACAACAAGCTATTGAATGGGAAAAGACATTTGCAAGTGACATATCCAAAAAAGTGTTAGTATCCAAAATTACAAATAACTTATATAGCTCAACACCAAAAAAATGCAATTAAAAAATGAACAGAAGACATAAACAGACATTTCTCTACAGAAGATGTACAGATGGCCAACAGACACATGAAAAGATGCTCAACATCACTCATCATCAGGGAAATGCAAATCAAAACCACAATGAGATATAATCTCACACTTGTCAGAATGGCTATTATCAAAAAGACAAGAAATTGCAAGTATTGGCAAGGATGGGGAAAAAAGGGAAGGCTTGCACTTTGTTGGTGGTTATGTAAATCGGTGCCCCCACTGTGGAAGACAGTATGGAGGTTCCTCAAGAACTATCCTATGACCTAGTAATCACACTATTGTGTATTAACCCAAAGAATATGAAAATACTAATTTGAAGGGATATATGCACTCCAACGTTTCTTGCAACGTTATTTATAATAGCCAAACTATGGAAGCACCCCAAGTGTCTGTCAATAGTTAAATGGATAAAGAAGTGGGATATACAAACACATACACACACACAAAGGAATATTACTCATCCATAAAAAGAATGAAATCTTGCCATTTGCAACAACACGGATGGCTCTATAGAGAGTATAATGCTAAAATGAAATAAGTCCATTAGAGAAAGACAAATACCATATGCTTTCATTTTTATGTCAAATTTAAGAAAGAAAGAAAGAAACAAACAAACAAAAAAAGACCAATCAAAAAACCTACTCTTAACTATAGAGAACAATCAGATGATTACCAGGGGGGAGTGGGGTGGGGATGGGTGAAATAGGTGAAGGGGATTAAGAGTACACATCTTGATGAGCACTGAGTAATATATGGAACTGTTGAATCACTATATTGTACCCATGAAACTAATATAACACTATATGTTAACTATGCAGGAATTTAAATCTTAAAAAATAATAATAAAATAAAATAATAAAGTGTCTCAGCAGTATACAGTTGTGTGTTGCTTTTCCATTCTGACAATCTCTGCTTTTTGAAGTATTTAGTCCATTAATATTTAATATAATTGTTAATATTAGATTTAGAGCTACTATTTTCCTGTTTTAGTCTCATTTACTTTTTTGTTCCTCTATTTCTTTCTTTCCTTCTTTTGGTTAGTTAAGTAGTTTTTAGAATATCATTGTTTGCCACTGGCTTTTTAGGTATACACCTTTGCATTATGATTTTAATAATTGCTCTAGAAATTATATTGGGTATCTTTAACTTATTACAGTCTACCTAGATTTAATATTGTACTACTTCACATAAAATATGGGAACCTTGGGGGTGCCTGGGTGGCTCAGTTGGTTACGCATCCAACTTCAGCTCAGGTCATGATCTCATGGTTCATGAGTTAGAGCCTGATGGCTCTGTGCTGACAGCTCAGAGGCTGAAGCCTGCTTCAGTTCTGTGTCTCCCTCTCTCTCTCTCTGCCCCTCCCCTGCTCATGCTGTTTCTTCCTCTTTCAAAAATAAATAAACATTAAAAAGATTTTTTTAATAAAAAAATATGGGAACCTTGCCTAGTTCCATTTACCACTATCCCATCCTTTGCTTTACTGCTGTTAAATATATTAACATCTACATATATTTGAAAACCCGTAATACAAGGTTATAATTTCTGCCTTAAAGAATTATAATGTTTTTTAAGGGAATTAAGAGAAAAAATATATTTAGTTATTAGTACTTATCCACATATTTACCATATATGGTGCTCTTCACTCCTTTCTTTAGATCCAGTTTTCCCTCTGGTGTCATTTCCCTTCAGCCCGAATAAACACCCTTAAGCATTTCTTATAGTTAAGGTCTGCTGGCAACTAATTCTCCCAGTTTTCATATTTCTGAAAATGACTATTTTCCCCCAGTTTTTTGGATGGATAGGTTAGCTGGATATAGAATTTTGGTTTGACAGTTTTCCCCTCCAGCATTTAAAGCATTTTAAACATTCATCTCTTGCTCTGGGAAAAAGAAACTGCCATGTTGTTTGGACACTCAAGCAGCCTGTGTTAGTCTGTGTGGGCTTCCATAACAGAATATAAGACTGGGTGGCTTAAATAGAAATTTATTTTCTCACAGTTCTGGAAGATGCAAGTTCCAGATCAAGGTACCAGGCAGGGTTGATTTCTAGTGAGAAACCTGGCTTTCAAGTGGCCACCTTCTTGCTCTGTTCTCACATGAACTTTTCTCTGTGCACAGAGAAAGATGGAGGGAGGGAGAGAGAGAGAGAGAGAGAGAGAGAAAGAGAGAGAGACTGAGAGAGAGAATGCTCTGGTGTCCCTTACTCATAAGGATACCAGTCCTTTCAGATTGTCAGAAGGACACCAGTCCCTACCCTTATGACTTCATTTAACCTTAATTACCTCCTTAAGAATCCTACTTCCAAATATAGTCACATTTGGTGTTAGGGTCTCAACATATGAATTTTGGAGAGACACAATTCATTCCATGAAAAAGCCGTATTGAAAAGTCCAAGTGGGGGTGCCTGGGTGACTCAGTCGGTTAAGCGTCCAACTTCGGCTCAGGTCATGATCTTGCGGTCCATGAGTTTGAGCCCCGCTCTGGGCTCTGTGCTGACAGTTCAGAGCCTGGAGCCTGTTTCATATTCTGTGTCTCCCTCTTTCTCTGACCCTCCCCCGTTCATGCTCTGTCTCTCTCTGTCTCAAAAATAAATAAACGTTAAAAAAAATTAAAAAAAAAAAAAAGAAAAATCCAAGTGGTGGGAAACCAAGGCCTCCTGCCAACAGTCATGCGAGTGAGTCATGTTGGAAGCAGATACTGCAGCCCTAGCTGATGTCTGAATTGTACTCTCATTTACTCTTTGAGCCAGAGCCACCTGACTAAGCCACTCACAAATTTCTGACCCCGAGAAACTATGAGATAATAAATATTTGTTGTTTTAAGCTGCTAAATTCAGGGCTATTTAGCTACATTGTAATAGAAAACTAATATACCTATCCATTCAAGGGCTTTTATATTTTT
Organism: Herpailurus yagouaroundi; assembly: GCF_014898765.1. Classification (NCBI taxonomy): domain Eukaryota; kingdom Metazoa; phylum Chordata; class Mammalia; order Carnivora; family Felidae; genus Herpailurus; species Herpailurus yagouaroundi. The sequence continues at coordinate 123,859,923 of NW_024412376.1, read as the reverse complement.
TTCTTAGCTTCTAGAAATCTTTATTAAAAAATAATCAAAAATGTAAAAAAATACCCCTGTTCTAGGGGTGCTTGGGTGGCTCAGTTGGTTGAGCTTCTGACTCTCGATTGAAGCTCAGGTCATGGGATCAAGCTCCATGTCATGCTCTATGCTGAGCATGGAGCCTGCTTAAAATTCTCTCCCTCCCACTATCCGTTTCCCCCATTTGTACACGCTCTCTCTATATATAAAACACAGTTTTTTTTAATTCCTGTTCTGATGTTCACCACAGCAGTATTCATAATAGCAAAATTTAGAAACAATTTTAGTTTAGTATTCAGCAAAGAAATTAAGAGGTCCATTCAGCTTTTTACTTCAGCTTTACTCCATTTCTAAAAGTTCCTTTCTATTCCTTTATCTGTCATTTTTTTTGGTATTTTCATCAAAGTATTTATTTATTCATTTATTTAAAAATTTAATGCCAGTATAGTTAACATACAGTGTTATATTAATTTCAGGTGTACAATACAGTGATTCAACAGTTCTACATATTACTCAGTCCTCATTGTGGTAAGTATCCTCCTAATCCCCATCACCTACTTCACCCATTCACCCCCTACAACCTTCCCTTTGGTAACCACCAGTTCGTTCTCTATAGTTATAAGTTTGGTTTTTGGTTCATCTTTTTTTCTTAGTTCATTTGTTTCTCTAAGTTCCACATATTAGTGAAATCATATGATATTTGCCTTTCTCTGTCTTATTTCACCTAGCATTATACTCTCTTGATCCATCCATGTTGCTGCAAATGGCAATATTTCATTTTTTATGGCTGAATAATATTCCAGTGTGTGTGTGTGTGTGTGTGTGTTTGTGTGTGTGTGTGTGTGTGTGTGTGTGTGTGTATACCACATCTTCTTTATTCATTCATTTCTTAATGGACACTTGGGCTGTTTGTTCATTCTTGATAGTTTCCTATATAAACTCATCTTTGTAATCTCATTTTCTATTTCTTTGAACACTTTAATAACAGGGATTTTGTATTTGGCAATTGCAAACTATGCAGTCCTTAAAAATCTAAATCTGTTGGTTTTTTTTGCCTTTGTTTAACATTCATAGTAGTCTTCTTATGTGATTATTTTGAGATCATATTTCTTTTAAAATGTGGGTGCTTTTGGGGTCAAACTGAAAATTTCCTTCAAAAAGGGTTTGCTTCTGTTGTCAACCAGGAGTACTATTTCTTAGTCACTAAACCTCTTAAGCCTCTTTAGAGGCTTATAGAGAAAGTTTCACCCTGAACTTACATTGTACCAAAGGTCAGTGTGTTGCTTTAGTCTTCAGGCCTTGGAGAACCCTTCCTTGCTACCTGGATGTCTTCAAATTCTTTCCATGTCTTCAACTCTTTGCTGCTTCAGCCCTGAATCCTGCTTCTGTTGATCTGATCCTGGCAATCCCTTATCCTGGGCCCTGGGTCCTTTGATCCTTTTTCAGTTAATTTTTGTTAATAATGTGAGCTAGAAGCCCAACTTCATTCTTTTGCATGTGGATGTCCAGTTTGCCTTTCACTTGAATGGTTTTGGCACTGTTGTTGTAAATCGTTTGACCAAAATGTGAGGGTTTCTTTCTGGGCTCTCTATTCTATTCCATTGGTTCATATGTCTGTCTGTCTGTCAATACCATATAGTTTTGATTACTGCTGCTTTACATACACATATACTGCTACTATATTTTGAAAAGAGATATTGGGTCCTCCAATTTTGTTCATCTGTTAAAAGACTGTTTGGGCTATTTTGGGTCTCCTACGATTTCATATGAATTTTAAGATGTGTTTTTCTGTTTTTACAAAAAACGTCATTGGAATTTTGGTAGGAATTACACTGAATCTGGAGATTGTTTTGGGAAATATCGACATATTAACAATTTAAATCTTCCAATCCAAGAATATGGAATGTTTTTTACTTATGTGTTCTTTAATTTAAGCAATGTTTTGTAGTTTTCAGTGTACAAGTCTTTTGCCTCCTTGGTCACATGTATTCCTAAGTACTTTACTCTTTTCGATGCAAATATCCAGGCCATTGCTTTATTAATTTTCTTTTGGATTATTCATTATAGTGTATAGAAATGTCTTAATCAAATTTCAAGCTCACTATGTCCTGCAGATAATTTCAATCTAGTCTTTTATTTTTTTAAACTAATAATCATAATTGTTTTGGAACCCATTTCTGATCATTCTGATAACAAAAGTCTCTACAGGTCTGTTTTGTTGGTTCATGTTCATGGTGCCCTGTTTCCTTGTGTGCTTGGTTACTTTTGACTGATTTCCGTTTGCTGTCCTTGAGAACTTACCTGAGGGAATTGTTCGAGGTCTAAGATAAAGATATATTCCTCTACAGAGGAGTTTTTATTTCTTCTAGTCATGTATAGACACTGAGGTATTTTTACGTGTGTATGTATATACGTATATGACTAATATATATCAAATTCATAATTTGAGGTTTGCTAGACCACCCAGACAATATAATTTAGGTTGTAATCCATGTGATTTCTGTATTGGGCCACAACTTCTTGGGAACAGGTATTATTCCCTTTCTTTTTCTCCCCTGTTTCACTAAGCATCAAGACAACTTTCCCTGAATTCTCCTGAACATGAGTTTATCTCTTGTTCATACTATTAGTCTTCCATACTTTCGTGGACAATACCCCTTTGGTTCCTTCTCTGTGGATTACACCCGGGACCAAAACACAAACTGCTAATGCCTTCAGGGTAAAAGAGGTTTTGGAGTTCTGGAAATCCATTTACCTGGTTTTCCAGTTTCCCTTCAACTTTGGTCTCATAGTTTCTTAGCATCATATCCTACTATCGTAGTTTCTTACTCCTTGATGCTTTTAAGGAAATATGTTTTACGTGTTAGCCAGTATTTTTACTTGTACGCAGAGGGAGAGTTGGTCCAAATAATCTAGCTCACTATTACCAAAAATTCCAGCAATACCTTATTAAAAAAACTCCATCTGTACTTGACATCCCCTACCATCTTCTCTTTTCTCCTTCATAGTTAAACTTCTTGAAACAATTGTCTATATAAACTATAACCACTCCCACTTCCCATTAACTCTTCAACCCACTCCAAAGTTAGCTTTTGCTTCTAATACTACCAAAAGTGCTCTAGATAATGTCACCTACAAGCACCATCTTGTTGATTTTTATGAATATTCATTGTATTTGATCTCTTAAGCAGAATTGGAGAGACTGTCTCATTCCTTTCTTGTTAAAATGGCCTTTCTTGATATTCATGATACCACATTCTTATGGTTTTATGTATACCTTTCTGCTCTTCCTTAACTGATCTAGGAGTTCATCACAATGGGATTTAACAGTAAATGCTCTTTAATTTATTCTTCTCTTCAGTTTTAGGAATTATCTATGAAATTTCTTCTAGTAGAAATAGGTACCACAATCTCTGTGTTAAAACTACTGTGGCATTTATCATACCACAAATGGTTATATCTGTCTCCCTCTTATTCCCCCATACTAAGCTCTTTTAGAGTAAGTCCAGAACTAAACATAAACACTGAATAACTGGATGTCGAGTAAATTGATGAATAAATGAACAAAGGTTAACGTGCTGTTAACTTCACTCAATTATATTTTGGCTAATTTCTTGAAGAGCAGGTATAAATCCAGACAGATTCACAACGTTTTTACAGATTGGATAAAATGTATTTGCTACGAATCTATTATTAACACAAAAGGACTATTCATTAAAAATTATGTGTAATTTATGTTCAAAATATTCTAATAACTTACACAGTATATGCAAATAAAAATAAAATATGCAAAACAAGAGAAATTACAGTGGTTTTAATTTGGGGGAGCAGGTGGGAAGAAGCTGTTTCTGAAAGTCAGAAAGTGAGAATTTTACTCTGATAAAAGAAGAAACAAAGGCACAGGCTTCGGTTTAATAAGTAAGCGTTAGAGGAGCAGCCTTCTAAGGAATAAATGGAAGCCTAACAGAGCTTTTTGCAATCAAGTAGGAGAAACTCCAGGGACAGCTGGTCTTTCTTGAGACAGATGCAACTCCTGGGTTTCCGTTCTGATCTTTTTTTAAGGTAGCGGAGCAGAATACTTAAACTGAATTACACTTGGGCTACAGTTGCTGGTCTATTTCTCAAGTGAGAAATAGGGCAGCAGTTAAGATTTCCAGGATGCAGGCGTAAAATTCAATCCCAAACAACTCTAAAAACTTCTTCCAGAGACAAACGAAAGTCTTGAGCGTTGAGAAATGGTATTCTCCTGGGGGTCAGATCTTGACAGAGACAGAGACGCACACAAAACGTAGCCCTTGCCGGAACAAACGTTAGAACCCACCCGATGTGGGCCTCCCTCCCTGTTGGTGCTCACTCTAGGTTTAGCCGGGGACCCCTGTGCGTGCCCACCTGCATGGTGTTCCCCTTCGCTCGTCACGTGGCGGCGGTGTCTTCCTGACACCCCAAGTCTCCTTCAGGTTGCAGGCGAGCCCGCCAAAGGCCTAGCCGTTTCCACCGCCCGGAAGAGGGGGCAGGAGGGGGAGGGGAGAACAAGGGCCTCCTTCGCTGGTGCACCCAGCGCGGCTCTGTTGCCGGGCAACGTGGAGGCGTGGCCTAGGGGCTGGCTGTGAGAATGCACCAGGTCCTGCCTGGGGCCTGTGTACTGAGTGGTGCCTTACCTGTTAGTACTGGTGCTCATATTCCTCCCATCCCTCCTTCCACTACCACCAAATCGGCACGTTGTCTCAGAGCCTCTGGCACCCTTCAGCTCCTGAGTCCTGTCTTCATGAAGAAAGAACCAAATCCTGGGGAGAGAACCCTTCAGAGGAGCCCATAGACTATATTTGGATGGATTTTAGGGGACCACTAGCTCACAGACCCCAATTGTGCATCATTTCGTCGAATGCCTAGGTTTGTGTTGGGGGTCTTGGGCGTTTAGGACCAGAGCTTTCATCAGATTCTCAAATGGTTCTCCACCCCTATCTAAAAACCCACTGTCTTAGAAGACAGGAGTTCTGACTTTACGTAGAAAGCCTAGACAGGTGGATTCCTTGGTGGTTAGGTTAAGGAAAGGGTGTTTACTGGTAGCTGCCAGGAACGTGAGGAAAACATTTGATATTATCACCAAATAAGGTTATATACATGGTCACAGAGATATACTGGTAGGATTTGGAAAAGAAGAAAAAAATGTTTTTAGTGACACAATTTTAAACTCGGGTTCACTATTAGACTGCTCCACCTGTAGTGCCCAGTTAATATTTAATGAAAATCCTATACTCCTGGTAGCCTATATGTTTTGTTGTGTTTGTATATAAAATATTAATTTGTTAAATATAAAATATTGTAGAACATCCCACAATTTTTGTAACCATGTTTTGGTATTTTTTCTTCTTCTTCCTTTTTCTTTATATCCTGGGAACCCTAAAATGTAAATAACCTAAGTCTCTCTGTATTTCTGAGAGGCCTGAGGAACTGCTGCTTAAATTAATATTCAACTGGTTTTATTTTGACCATCCAAGACCCTAGCTAGTTGAGTTACTAATCCTCCCTATTCTAGAGTCACCCTCCTCTAACCAGCCAGCCTGCTTTGTGGTGGAGGAGGTTATCCAAGAGGGAAGTGAGAAGGGAAAAACCCAGGGGAACCTGAATGGAAATAATCTCAACCTCCATCTGAGGTTAATTCTGTGTCCAATAAGCACTAATTTGATGTAAAATGTTTTCCAAGTGTGTTCATGATCCTCTACTGGTGACACTGTTTTCTTTCTGGTAATGGATGACACTGGTTGCCTTTCAGATGTTGCAGAGTGAAATGACTTATTTTGAGATAAGTTGAACACTACTCGTTGGTAGATAAAGCTAACCCCCTGATATGTTTGTAGTAATCAGATATTTATTTTACAGCAGATAAATCAGAACTTGCTTATTGGACTATTTGATGGATCATGGCCAACTTCAACTAGTGTAGTTTTAGTTGGTATTCACATTCTAAGAGAGTAAGTTACTGGACACTATGGTATTATAAGAGTTGGTGACTTTGTCACTGATGAAATCCAAATAGGATAAACTAAAACAGCTCATTAAAAGTCAGCTCTCTTCTGAGTGCCTTTAATAAAAATAACAAAAGAGCATGTGTATCAGTACAGTTGACTCTGAATAACACAGGGGTTAGGAGGGTCCTCCCATGCATCAAAATCCTAGCACAACTTTTGACCCTCCCCAAACTTGACTACTAATAGCCTACTGCTGACCAGATGCCTTACCAATAACATAATCCATTAACACATATTTTGTATGTTATATGTAATATATGCTGTATTCTTACAATAAAGTGAACTACAGAAAGTGTTATTAACAAAATAATAAGAGAAAATACATTTACATTACTGTACTGTATTTTTTGAAAAAGTCCTTGTATAAGTGGACCTTGCAGTTCAAACCCATGTTGTTCAAGGGTCAACTGTACTGTCAAAAGCTGCAGGGATCTGGGGCGCCTGGGTGGCGCAGTCGGTTAAGCGTCCGACTTCAGCCAGGTCACGATCTCACGGTCCGTGAGTTCGAGCCCCGCATCGGGCTCTGGGCTGATGGCTCAGAGCCTGGAGCCTGTTTCCGATTCTGTGTCTCCCTCTCTCTCTGCCCCTCCCCCGTTCATGCTCTGTCTCTCTGTCCCAAAAATAAATAAACGTTGAAAAAAATTAAAAAAAAAAAAAAGCTGCAGGGATCTAAGGAACATCATTATGTACAGCTTTATTATCTAAGAAAAAAATATTTTAAGATGTTTTTAAAATTGTTGACAAATTAAACATTTTATAATCTCAACCAACTTTTATTGAGAATGTTTACAACACAGGGATTGTCAAATACAGTAAGTTTAGCAAGGATTGTTTTTGAGAAGAAAACAAAATGTCAACATTTTGCTGCTTCTGTGGAAAATTGTTGGTCCTGTATAAAAACAAAAATTAAGTTTAGAGTCAAGTATAAATGAGTCTGTGAAGGAGGGTAGGCAATGTTAGCATACAGACATTTCTATAAATATTTCTTCATGTATGATAAAATTGACATCAGGGCCATTTCTCAGCTATTCTTCAGTCTGTATAGTTTTAGTTATTAATCTCTCTCTGATAGAACACTCGTTCTATGTGTCTGTATTTCCCAAAACTTTATACAGTATTTAACTATATAAAAGTTTCCTAAAGCTCATTGATGCCAGTAAGATCTAAGAATAAAATATTTTAATATTTGCACAGTTATTCCTTATTTATTTATTTCCTTTTGTATGTGCAATTAAATCAAATCCCATTTTATGTCTAACCATTTTTTAAAATGTCTAACCATTTTCTAAGTAAATAGAAGTCATCAAGACAGAGAAAGATCTCAGATAATCAGATGAAAAAAAAACAAAAAATGACTATTGAGCTGTTTATTACAAAATACAATGAAATCTTAAGTTAGTCTGTGTAAACCCTAATCTTGAAAACAACCCAAATAAAGCAATTTTTGTCAAATTCAGAGAGAATTTTTAACTAAATTAACCAAATCATGGATTAATTTCCATTTCACATTTGTGAAGACTCTACCACTTGGTTTGGTGTTAACAATCACAGACATTTTTTTCAATTAGTATTAAACTATTTTTTGTCCACATTTTGTAAATATCTCTATCTTTATAATATTATAAAGCATAGCTTCTTTTCCATTGACCCTTTGGTCTTAGCTCCTTAAAAAAATAAAAAATTAAGAATTTATTTGCTCAGGGGCACCTGGGTGGCTCAGTCAGTTAAGCATCTGACTTCAGCTCAGGTCATGATCTTATAGTTCTGAGTTGGAGCCCCATGTCAGGCTCTGTGCTGACAGCTCAGAGCCTGGAGCCTGCTTCAGATTCTGTGTCTTCCTTTCTCTCTCTGCCCCTCCCCTGCTCACACACAAATACTCTCTCTCTCTCTCTCTCTCTCTCTCTCAAAAATAAATAAACCTTAAAAAAAATTTTTTAAAAGAATATATTTGCTTATATTTCTGATGTGAATATAACAGGCCTTTGCTAAAATAGGAATTAATGCCAAATATAGTCCAAAAATTTAAGTTCCTAATTTTGCCCCATGAGCACATTAAAATTTTCTTCACTTTTTCAATATTTGTCTCTTTTATTTCTTTCTTATGTACTGAATTGGCTAATGCATAAGAACTACATTAAATAAGAGGTAACAGAGCATCCCTGTTTTGTTCCTGACATTTCAATAGAAATTCTTCAAAGTGTTTTACTATCAAGACTGCTACTGACTTTGAGACCATTATATAAATAATGTTAATAAAGATTCATCTCTTTCTAGAAGATGTTCTTTTAAAACATCAGAAATTGGGAACGCCTGAATGGCTCAGTTGGTTGAGCGTCTGATTCTTGATTTTGGCTCAGGTTATGATCCCAGGGTTGTGGGATTGGGCTCCATGCTAAGCGTGAAGCCTGCTTAAGATTCTCTCTCTCTCTCTCTCTCTCTCTCTCTCTCTCTGTCCTCTCCCAGCTTGTGCATGAGCTCTCTCTCTCCATCTCTCTAAAATTAAAAAAAAAATGGACAAAAATAAAATAAAACATCAGAAATTGATGTGGAATTTTGAGATGATTAAATAATTTTTCTTCTAATGGTGAACATATTGTAAAAGAATTCCTGATGTTGAACCATCCTGAGTTGTTGGAACAAACTTCACTTTTTTGGAGTTATATAATTTTTAAAATATATGGCTGAATACAATTTACTAGTATTTCTTTAACATTTTTGTATTGATATTTATAAATAGGATTGACCTATAGTTTCTTTTTATATACTACTTTTATAAGGTTTTGGTATTAGTATTTGCTGGCTTCATAAAAAATATTTTGAGATTTTCTTCCATCGCTGAGCTGTAAAAGTTCAAAATCCGTTGGTCTAGTACTTTTGAGCAGGGAGTTTCTAGATAATGTTTTCAATTTTTTCCAATGGCCATTAGTCTGTTCAGATTTTTTTTCTTTCTTCTGAAGACAATTTTGGTAGTATCTACCTTACCAGACAATCCTCCATTTTATTCAGGTTTTCAAATGGGTAGGCACAAGATTTGCAAAGTACTCTCTTATGGTTTCCATTTCTTCTATATCTGTTTTAATTTCCTTACTTTCATTTGTATTTTTGCATGTTTATGGTTTCTCCTTTTTTTTCTTGATTAGGGTGGGCCAGTTAGGCTAGTTTATTTTATTTTATGCAAATAATCAGATTTTGCTTTACCAATTATTCTGTTTTACTATTTTATAATTTATTAATTTCATTTTTCATTTTATAATTTTCTTCCTTTTGCTCTCCTGAGGTTCACCTTGTTGTTGTTTTTTAACTTTTTAAAGTAAATCCTTAATTCACTCGTTCTTTCTTGCTTGACAGTATTTAAAGCCTTGTATTTTCTACTGAATATGGCTTTGGCAGAGCCCCATAAGTTTTAACATGCAGTGTTTTTATTATCTCTTTATTTTCTAGATATTGTAAATTTTTTGGTATTATCTTCATTAGTTAGAAATAGTACATTTTGATTTTTGTTTTCATGAGAAAGTATTAAGAAATTTAATATTCTTAAGCTAACTATGTATTTAAGGGTTGAGATGGTGATATGAAAAATATATTTGCAAAAACATGCTAAGCACAAAATCTGCATTTAAGATTATGTAAAGTTAATAGAATATACTTTTATTTGCATGGTGTAAATTTATCAACCTGCATTGGGTTTAATTTCAAAATTCACAGCCTAATAAGATACTAGGATTAACAAATTTATTAAATATGTAGGGCTATCCAATAGCTATGAAATGTCTACTATATCTCCAACATTGATGTGGAAAACTGAGTCCCAAAGTAGAAGTCATGCTCTCATGTCTTCCCACATTTTCTTAGTTCTCTAGAAATGGTAAATTACAGCTTTTAAAAAGAATCTTTGAATACAGGTCACTTGGAAGACAGAAATGCATTCAGTCTGTAAGTTCTGGCCCATTATGGTGGACACTGATCATCACAATAAGAGACAACCTCTGACATATTACTTGCCCAATAAATGATGATAAGGTCAATGTCTCTGAAACAGTGAGGACTATTGTGGTATAGTCTTCATATGAAAATGTTGGGGTTCAGGGGGGAATGGTCAGGAAAAAATTCTTGAGGCATCTTTTGTGCAAAAAAGGGGGTTTCATTCAAACACCGACAGGACCCGTGAGCAGAAAAGGCTGCATTGCAGACGTGAGGAGTGGCTGATTATATACTTTCAAATTGGGAGGGGGCTAGGGGTAGCGTAAGTCTCTAAGGAATTTGGAAGCAAGATTTCCAGGACCTTGAGGGGCTAGCTGTTGTTAGGAAGAGGTCATTTATTACTGTCTAGTAAAACCTTAATCATGAGACCCTTCAGATGTATATCAGGGGGCCATATGCTTGGAGTATGGTCGCTAACATATATGTCTGGAGGGGGTAGAGATGAAGAAAATTTCTAAAGGAATTTTTTTATGTTAAAGGAGACTTACAGGATCCTGGAAGTGAGGTTAATGTTAAGCTAAGATTCTCTTTTGCCTTTAGCAAAGTATTGACATTGAGGCAGTTGAGTTCCTAGAAGAAGGTCACTCTGCCTGTCTCAAGGACTTGTCAGTGGGCTCTAAGTTGTAAGGAAATTTAACTTTTTCTTTTGCCTTTGTTCCCTACATCAGTCTGAGGAACACATGGCAGCATATCTGTCCCTCAAATAGGGACATTTTCCATCATATAAAGTCCCCACGGCCCCTATAATTGTATGTGCATTATTAATATTAATATTATTAATGTTAATGTGCACACACAATCAAGTAATAGAAATATACTGATCAAAGCTTAATTTGTGAATATCTGAAAATGACAGAAATTTTCAAACTGGGTTGAATTGTGAAGCACATACCATTTTAAATGTAACCTTCTGACCTTCTTCCATTGCGTGGCTAGAAAATAATAAATTAGAAATAAATCAGTAAACTAAGGAATGAAGTTAATTTTCATACAAAGCAACCTAATGATTTCGACGGGTATTATTATTTCTTCTTTTATCTAGTTTGCTCATCTTTCCATCCGTTCTCCACTTCATTGTTAGAGTTAGTTTCCAAAATGCAAATCTTACCATATAGCTCTTCTTAACTTAATAATAAAGTTGAAATTCCTTAGTTAATTATTTCACTAGTTAATTCATGTTGATTCTTCAAATTCAGCTTTTAAAACCTTCTCTGTACCTCCTCCACTCTCTGACCTGGGTTAAGTGCATTTCTTTTAGAAACCACAGCCCTGTGGGCACCTGTGGGCTCAGTAGGTTAAGCATCCAACTCTTGATGTTGGCCCAGGTCATGATCTCAAGGCATGGTTAGTGAGTTTGAACCCTGAGCTGGTCTCTACACTGACAGCACAGAGCCTTCTTGGGATTGTCTCTCCCTTTCTCTGTCTCTGGCTCTGTCTCTCTCTCTCTCAAAACAAATTAATTGATTAAAAAAGAAAAGAAAAGAAAAGGATATGAAAGAAAAGAAAAATAACCCACAGCCCCTGAATTGAAGGTGCATTTAACATAGTAATTTGTATTTGTTTATTTATCAGTTTCCTGTATTAAGCTGTAAACTCTTAGAGTATAAGATGGAATCCTATCTATCTGCATACTTCTAACCTTTGGAACATTGCCCAGCACCCAGTAGAAATTCAAAATATAGGTGCTAAATAAATGAATAAAAAAACATCTCTGGTAATGTAGTAAGGATACAAACATTTTTTTGGCAAGTGTAACTACTTAGAAAGAAACTCACATTTCACAGACAATTTGGACATACAAAACACTAAATACAATTACAAAGTTTTTCTACTTACAACCTCTAATATAGTTGATTGTTTTCTTTTAAAAACATGAAAATAGTCATAATTCTTCCAGTATCTCCTGAATCAAATACTTAGTAAATATTTCTTTGGAACTTAAGGAATAATGCATCTTTAAGATACTCATTTTCTGCACACGAAATTTTATAGAACTAAACTGTTTAATGGGTGAAATTTGGGGTATTTACAAACATGCGGAGTGGATTAAAGAAAAGATCAGAGATACCATAACATTAAAACAATACGGTGGTGGAAGAAGTTAACCTCAGACTATAATACCTGATGTCAGATATCTATAAACAAACTTCAACTTAGTGTAAATAAATGCACAGGGTATTTTTCAATTTTAATATTGAATGCTTTTTTTTGAATACAGTATTTGCATACCCTGAATAAAAACTGTCTCCGAACTTGGCTTGCAATAGGACCTTGGAATTCTTCCTGGAAGAGAAAATGAGGGCATTACAAATCAACTAACAGTAAAAATACGTGAAAATTCTTCTTGAGAGTATAGTGAAGCTCAAAGGTATTTTCAACGATCATAATTAGACAAAGAGGGAATCAAGGGCTTGAGTACATAATTCATACCAATAAGTAATCTTTGTATGTATACCTGAAGAATTTTCAACTAGCAAAATTGCCAGGATGTTATATTTTAAAATAATTTCCTAGGGGTGGCTGGCTCAATTGGTAGAACGTGCCACTCTTGATCTCAGGGTCATGAGTTTGAGCCCCATGTTGGGAATAGAGTTTAGAGTTATTTAAAATTTTTTTTTAAATAACTAATAAAATAATTCCCTTATCAACATAATAGCTTCTAGGAAGTTCATCAGTTGTATGTATATTCATCGGTAAGTAGAATGAGAAATGACAGTTCATAGATAATTAACTATATTTAATTTTGTTTGAATGAAATATTTCCTTTAAAATACATACTGTATGTGCTAACACTTGAACAGGGAACATATAAAATGGAATTGTGTCAGAGCTAAAATACACTATATTTCTATAAGGAATTGAAATTAAAATTGAGGGACAACTTTGATAAACTATATTTATTCAATGAGACTTGAGTAGAGATTTTCCCAATATAACATATTCACAGATATTATAATGAAAAAAACACCAAATGGAAACAAACAAATTATTCAAAATGGGTATATTTTGAAGTACTTCTTTTCTTAAAACACTTCATTTTTAGGGGCGGCCGACTTCAGCTCCGGTCATGATCTCCCGTTTCACAAGTTCGAGCTCTGCATCCAGCTCTGTGCTGACAGCTCAGAGCCTGGAGCCTGCTTCAGATTCTATGTCTCCCTCTCTCTCTGTCCCTCCCCCACTCAAGCTCTGTCTCTCTCTCTCTCTCTCTGTCTCAAAAATAAATAAACATTAAAAAAATTTTTTAATTGCATTGTAAACAATGGCAAAAATATTTAACATTTTATGGTTTTCATAAAATTGGTTATTATAGCTTCCTATTTTCAACAATTTATTATAAAAGTGTCAGGATGGCAATCACTATGAAATCTGTCATCAAGACCTTTTAAAATTATTCTGTAATATAAGTATAATCATATATTTAAATTCTAAGAAACAGCCCTGACAGCTATTAATATTCTGAAATCCCTTATTGATTTGGGGTACCTGGATGGCTCAGTCAGAAGAGAATGTGACCCTTGATCTTGGGGTCATGAGTTCGAGCCCTACCCTGGGTGTAGAGATTACTCAAATAAATCAATAAACTTAAAATAAAAATAAATTCTGAAATACTTGCTTTAAAACAAATATATCTTAAATTCTTAATATTTTGTATCTAATTCTCATCCTGACTATAAACTCTCCAAACTACTTAATATTTAAAATATACTTATAGAGGGGCACCTGGGTGGCTCAGTCAGTTAAGCCACTGACTTTAGCTCAGGTCATGAACTTGTAGTTCGTGAGTTCGAGCCCCCATCAGGCTCTGTGCTACAGCTCAAAGCCTGGAGCCTGCTTCCCAATTCTGTGTCTCCCTCTCTCTGCCCCTTCCCCTCTTATGCATTCTCTCTCTCTCTCTCTCTCAGAAATACTAAATGAAGAAACTTTATTTTTTAAATGTTCACGTAGAAACTATATATTTATGTTTATATAAGAAAAGTTATATATATTAAAAATATATATATTTATATATTCTATATAAGACATATTCCATACAAGATTCTATATAGATATACATATCTATCTATATATTTATATATTCTACATATTAGAAATATATATATATATTATATAAGAAAAAAAGGCAGGGAAAAATGTAACTTAAATAGTGGCAAAATTTAAAATCTTCAAGCCCAAACACACAGGTCTTTTTAGTCTTATTATTTAGAGATAGAACTGCATATAAAAGAATTTGGGAAGTAGGGATAAAAAAGATGTAGGTTTGGAAGTGAGGATGTCTAGCAAAGAACATTTAAGAAAAGTGTTTGAATACACTAAGATCTGAAAACTCATTTTCTTTAAGAACACAAAACATTTCACTACCAAAAATCTGTTTTAAAATTAGGTGATATACGCTCACTTACTAGCATTGTCTTGGGAAAGATCTTTATTCTGAGTTGTTTCCCCTTTAGTAAACTGGGGACAAGAGTTGTGTATTAACAGAGTTGCGAAAAGAATAAACTGAGGTAATATAAGACTTAAAACTGTAATGCATCACAACAAAGTAAGGCATCACTTAAAATAATACCTAGAAACTTTTATCATCGAGAGAGTTAGGATTCCTTTTCAATGACAATAAAAATGCCACAATTTCTAGTTAAAAATGTGTTAAAAGTCAGTTGTATTCATCTTAAACATAGATACTGGATTTGGGCCATATTTTTAATTTGAAAAACCAAAGTGCCTGCATTTAATTTCTGATATATTTACTTCACGAGCCTTACTCTTCCTAACATTTTAAGACTTGGGTAGAAAGCTTACTGTCCTAGCCAGTTGCCAACCGCACACAGAGGGCAATGAATTGTCCTCCATCTTTTCTCCTATTTCCTACCTAGCGACTAGGCATGCTGCTGTGTCCTCCCTTCAAGAATAGGTCTCCTCCCTGGGAGGGTCACAGCCCCGGAAGGGAATCTAACCCCAGTTTTCCTCATTGGCCCCCAGCTTGAACCCAAAGGGACATAACATGGGGAGGGGGAACAGTTCTCTTCTTCCTGAGTGAAAACGGTTCTGCCAACAGACGCTCTTCCACAGGCCAACTGGGTGTTTATGTTGGGCTTAGCCTGAAAAGGAGGACCTTACAAACCACCACGACTGGGAATTACTGGTCCCACAAAGAGCAGCAAGGCAAGCATGCGGTCTGTGGTACGTACGTCCAGTCTGAATCTCTTCGTTCTTCTCTCATGCAGGTGAGGAACAAGCTGCAGTAACGGATGCACGACAGACGACTGAGAGACACGAACACACACACATGATGAGCACAAAAGCTTCTCGGCATTGAGCATAAAGACGGTTTCCTACTTGTTTGGTTTTGGTTTTGCTTTTACCCACTGTACTTGCTCCAGGCCAAAAAAGAACGAGAAAGGTGTTAGGTAATACAGCCCTTGGAGAGCACTTCAAAGAACCTGGAGAGTAAGCTAAGACACTGAATGAAATCTGGTAGCTCTATGCTACATTGAAGAACACTGTTCTTAGGGCGTCAGCTCCATCACCAGCTGCCAGCAAGGAGACCATCCACCTGCAATTCTCAGAGTCTGCCTGCTTCCAGACTTCACGCAAAAATGATTTGGACAGAGGAAACCTACTCTGTGAGAATCAGTTTTCCATTATGAAAATGTATATCTGGAAGATTCTCCTGTACACACATCTGGTCATCTCCTTTACAAAATATATATTTTGTTTAAAAGTGAACATATGGAACAAGACAACAGGGGACACAAAAGGTGACAAATGTGTCATCGAGAGTGAAAAATGTGACTAAGATACATTTTCTCAAAATGTAAAGATGCCAAGTGGAAGAAAACGAAAGTACATCCAAGACATGTAGTTACCTGAAACAGTTTCATTTTAAGGGCATGGCTTGAATTGAACCTTCTCACAAATATTAAATTCATTTTTCAAATGGATTACTTTAAACCCTACAGAATGGTTATTTGTTAATCAATTCAATCTGTATTTGGCCTAAAGCCAGTATAACCTAACTTTCAACTCCTCATACATAAGAATATTCCATATGCTATTTAAAACTGAGTTTAGGGGCGCCTGGGTGGCGCAGTCGGTTAAGCGTCCGACTTCAGCCAGGTCACGATCTCGCGGTCCGTGAGTTCGAGCCCCGCGTCGGGCTCTGGGCTGATGGCTCAGAGCCTGGAGCCTGTTTCCGATTCTGTGTCTCCCTCTCTCTCTGCCCCTCCCCCGTTCATGCTCTGTCTCTCTCTGTCCCAAAAATAAATAAACGTTGAAAAAAAAAATTAAAAAAAATAAATAAATAAAACTGAGTTTATATTACAGTTATCTTTCCACAGCTCCTCATTCCCTAAATTGGTCCATGATAGTGAGTCACAATCACAGAAGGAATACTATAGTCAAACAATTATTATTAAGCACTCTAGATTAAAACACCAGAATAGCATTTTTAAAATCCATTCATATAAAAAGAAAAGCTACTACTAAAACTGCACAATTTAGAAGTAAACTGAATTCACGTTACTGGTATCCAGCTAATCTTAGTAAATTCTCACATTAAGAGCCTAGTTACAAATAAGGAGACCTGAGGAATAGAAGTGGATATTTCTATTAATGACATTTTCGGCAATCATCTTTTAAAATAATTCTTAAAATGACTTTGAATAAATCTGTTTTATCCTTGCACTAATTGATATCTAAAGCAATATGTTTTTCTTAATCATTTGCACTTTTTTTTTTTTTTGCCTCTAGAATGTAGATTTCATGACAGGAGGGGATCCTTTTTTAATTTTCTATTTTATTCACTGCTATATTCCTAGTACCTAGAGTTGTGCTTGGCACATAATAGATACTCAGTAAATAATTATTGAATGAATGAATAAATACATTTAAAACACATGTAGTTAAGATATAAAATAAATTAATGTATAATAAATATTAAATTCCATTTGTTTATCCACATATAAACTTCTAAAGTAAAAAACATGAATTTTGATCTAGCTTATTAGATAAACTGTAAAAACAGATTAAAAAAATACTAATGATTACTAATATGAAGTAATTCTACAACTTACCACAACATTTGAATTGCCCAACTTCCGTGTCTTCGAATAATGAAATAAGAACTGTTAAAAAAAAGTAGTGAGATTTACTATAGACAGTTACTGGTTTCTTTTATTTTTTAGTGTATATATTTATGGAAATCACCTTACCCTTTTGGTATTATCTTTTTCATCTGTTTCCTGTTGAGAAAAGAGAGAAATAAATATTCTATTATATGTAACATTATAAAATTATACATAAAATACTATATTATTATATTACACTACACTATAGTATATTATAGTATACTATAATATATGTAGTATAAAATTTGTAACATTATAAAATTATATCACATAATTTTTAAAAATATGTGACATGCTATATATAAACTATAATACTGAAATTGGTTAAACATATATTGCTCTAAAAATAAATGGGAAATTAATTGGATATTGTTTACAAATAAAGGTGTGAACAAAGTTCTCTACTATAGCATTATTCATAAGAGTAAAAAACCAGAAATATCCTAATAGTTCAACAATGGTGAAATGGAAAATTATGGTATGATCAATCACATGATAGAGTACTCAGAGAAAAAGACTCTAAGGAGTCATATCAAAATACAATACTTGTAGTAATAAGATTATGAGTTATTTTTGGGTTTTTTTTCCATAAACTTTTCTATAGTCCTCTCTCCCTCCAAAAATCTATTTTTTTTAAGAATGAGTCATATTTCTTTTTGTTGTTCCTTTTTGTTCTCATTTGCTTTTAATACAAAAAGAAATTCATGGATAAACACCATTGTCAATTCTTTTATCCTAATCAGGAAGAAAAGTCAATGAAATGTTTTGGAAAATAACACCACTAAAAACACCAAAAAAAAAAAAAATATATATATATACATATATATGTGTGTGTGTGTATATATATATATATATATATATATATATATATATACAGGAAACATTTATGCTTTCAAAATGTCAAGGTTTCTTTGAATTATTGTATGTGAAAGGTATATAAGTAAGAATGTACCAATGATCATAGTTAAATTAGGATTGCTAATGAAAAATGTAATTCTAGACCTGCCTCTCTTATCCTTATAAAGTAGTTTTAAAATAAATTCATCTATAATATACAGAATATAATCTGAAGTATGGTATACTTAAGCTATTTTTCAAGTTCCCAGCTCTCCCCGTTTCAGACCAAAAAGTTCTTCTAGATGAATCAAATAATTTTAATAAGAAACCAAGACATCACAGTAAGAATATAATTTTCAAACCGATACTGTCTATATATATAAATTCTTAATGTCCTTCTCTCTAGCAAAGTACAATGCCCTGACCTCCAAGCTGAGATACATCTGTTCTCCAATTCTAGTATGAGAAAAGGAGTCAAAATGACCCCAAATTTCTTTCATGAGAACTAGAGCACATCTTATGAGAGGGCTATATGATTTTCCAATTAGATGATTGTAAACCCCATTAATGTGAACACTAAATTCTCAGACACCTGAGAAACTTAAGTTTTTGTTTCTTATCCAAAACCAACTCATGATCTTCTTGGCTCTTCATGAAATGCTTCCTAAATCGGGTATATTTTCTTCCAGAAGGAATACCAAGGTATCACTGAGCAATTCTTTTTTTTTTTGCCTACAATTAAAACACTATTCCAACCTTACCTGGGGCTTTGGTAGAGTCCTCCTAATTGTGATGCAAAGCTCCTCCAGTGCATTGGATGCCTAATGAAAATGAAGATATATAGGCCAACCTTGTGCTTTAACAATATTTGCATAGAATATGTAACTGTCGAATATTAGGAGTGCAAGGATATTCCAACACCCAGAATAGATTCCTTCTCGTGTCCCATCAAAACTCTGTAGAAATCCCTTGGTTTCTTTCATGACAAAAACTTGGCTCCTACAAGTAAAACCTTCCTTCCAACCAGGGGGGGGGGGGGGGGGGGCGGGGAATGTTATGCACTGTATATATGCACTGATTAAGGCTTCCACGGTGGTCCAGATACATAGTTCTCTCATACTTTCTAAGAGTCCGTGAAATTGTATGACTGAGAGAAACTAGAACAGTGCCAAAAGAGGGATTATTCCTCCCAGCTTGTAGCAAAGTTTGAATCTACATGCCATAGCTGTGAGCTTCACTGAATATTACTCATTAGTGGCTAATTTGAAAATCCTGCAAGTGCTTGCAAACAATGGGAGTTGGAGGGAAAGAAGCCGCACATGGTGCACCTCATCGGAGTTACCACCCTTCCAGGCTGCTGACTGCACACCCCAGGATCAGGTTTTTCAAAGCATCTGAGCACAGAAGTAGGGCAGGGCTCCCTGTGGTTAGGAGCCGGCTGGGTGTGGTGAGGACTAACACAAATGGACAAGCAGGGGCGAAACCTGCTTTGCACAGAATTTAGCACACTAGAACCATGAACAATTGATTACTTAATGCATGTTAGAAGTAACAAGGAGCTGGAACAGTGTGGGGGGGAGCAATTTAATTCGTAGTTAAAAACGTGGGCTGTGGAGTTGAGCAGCCTGTCACTGCTCAAAGGCAGTGCAAGTTCCATTTCTACTCATTAGCTGTGTCACCTTGGGCTGGTTACCTAACCTCTCTAAACTTCAGTATCTTCAGCTATAAATCGGGGATGACAACATCACTGCAGAGAGTTCTTGGAAGGATTAAATGTAGGTAGAGCTCTTAGCACAGTGCCAGGTACATAGCAATTAGTTAACAATAATAGCATTAAAGAATGTGTGGCCTGTAAAGCTGGATTTACAACTGAAGTTACTCTTCATGTAGGAGATACGTCAGAAAGGATTATTTGGGGCCACCCATATCCTCACCCTTTGAACAACAGTGCATGTTTAACATGGTGGGCTGAAGTTAGGGATACAGATGGAGTCATGGATCAGCTTCTCTGAACATCCTCCCCAGCACATCAGAGGCCTGCTTTGTTCTCTTCCATGTGCTTGTCTGCCATGCAGATTGTTGGGATGTTTACTAATAATATGAAATGGCTCCTATTTCTGTAGTGCTTCACTAGCTTACAAAACACTTTCATACACCTAATTCACATTTTGTCCTTAAAATGCATCCGTGTGTTATGAAGGACAGGAATCGTTCTTCTCGTATGTAAAGGAAGTGAGGTTCTAAGAGACTATCATTTCCTCGATACCACACGTGGCTAATGGTTGGTCAAGTGTGGCCTGGGAGCTGGGTCGTCGGACCTGCAAGTATTCCCGTGTTTCACTGGCAATGACTGTGAAGCCTGTGACCAGGGAGTTGGATGAGAGAAAGAGTACGAACACTGATACACTCTTTCCCACGTTTTCCCTTCAGCGTTGGGTACATAGGTCACCCCATAAAAAATTCGGAAACAGATTCCTGAAACTTCCTTTTATGGCCCATTTAGAAATGTTATAAAATACAAAACAATAAAAAAATATATATCTGGTGGTGTCATGTGTCTCTTAACACACAAAAGAATAAATGTAGCGTCTCCCAAGAACACAGCTTTGAAGCCGGATGAGGCTTCGCAACAAGACCGAAGTTTGAAGGGAAAAGTTTTAAAACAAACTGTATTTTTTCCAGCCACCCTTCTCATGAAACCATTATTCCTGGAGCTACAACTATTCTTTAAGAGTTTTTCTTATACTAAATTTTTAATACTTTGTTTTTTATTTGTGAACCTTTATTTTCCATTTGGTAAAAATGTTTTGAAGCATTGTTCAGAAAATCATATAAATAATAAAATTATAACTAATGTGAAAAGAAGTGATTTTTAAATTTTTTTTAGTTTATTTATTTTGAGAGAGAGAGAGAGAGAGAGAGACGAGAGAGAGCAGGAGCGGGGGAGGGGTAGAGGGGCAGAGAGAGGGAGGGAGAGAGAGAATCCCAAGCAGTTCCACACTGTCAGCACAGAGTCTGATGTGGGGCTCAATCCCACAAACCATGAGATCATGACCTGAGCCAAAACCAAGAGCCAGACGTTTGACTGCGTCATCCGGGTACCCCGAAAAGTAGTGATTTTTAAAAATTGTTTTCGTGAATGTAAACGATGTCATAGTAAATTGACCAAGCTCTCTTCAAAAGGTACACAGTCTCCAAATCCAGTAGAAGCTTCATTTAGCTTCATGGTGTCTAGATGAGTGAGTGCTTTTAATTCATCCTTTTAGTACTGCAGAAATAGAAATGATTCTGAGGGTGTTCTTGAATTTTAAATACAATGCAAAAGCTTACGTGCTAATTAACACCCATCATATGTTATATGTCCATCAGTGCTTCTCCTATAATTTGAATTATTCATAAATGTCATCTCTTGTGATCCTGGTCTTGCTTTTTCATCTAATGCCACTAACTCCCTGCAAGTGACCCTCTGCAAACTGAGAAATGGATTGAGGAAGGAGAAATACAGCATTTCTCTACCTGGGCCGTGATGACATTCTGGAAGGACAAAGCATGGCACCTTAGCCAGACCATGTTGGTGTTATGCCCCAGGCACATTGCTGATTGTTCTGAAAGAGGATGAGCCAAGAGCCTCTCCTGAGCCCTCCTCTCCATCCAGGAAACTGTTGACACTGATGAAGAGAGAGTGAACGCTGAGCCTAACTCTGCTACACCTGTGCTGGAAGCAGAGCTGCAGACAGAACAGCAGTGTCCAGTCCAGTGGATGCTGTGTAAGGAGGACACGCTTATTTTCAACTCCTCACGCTTCGCGTGCAGGAGCTAGACTAGCACTCCTCACTCCCCAACCCTCTCTGAACTCTTTGCTGTGGGAAGGGGACAGTTACCTGAGAGGTAACTGAGTGGAGGAAACTGGGCACATTCAGCCCTTTCCTCTTAAAGAGCCAGCTGTCTGGCCAGCTGTTTTGGTTGAGTCTCTGCCCTGTGCCAGCAAACCCGACTGGTGGGGAGGCCTCAGGTCACTGTCTAACCCCAGTTTAATTCTGGGAATTAAATTCTGGAGTTAAAGTCTGGGAATTCTTAGCAAACACTCTGGGCATCAGATCTGAGGCCACATTCACAAATTGACTATTTTGAACTCCCCAAGTCTGATTTCACGTTCCTCTCTGCCTGGGTTTCAAACTCAACTGAGGGACAGTTGGGATATGAGCCTCCAAATGCAACCAGAGGCACATTATTTTTAATCTAACACAGAATTTGATTTTGAAATTAGCATTTTGATTTCCAAAATATGTGCATATTATCTGCAAATCTATTTTACTTAGAGACAAGTGCCCCAGCATGACCTTACAACATAAACTCCTAGAACTGATTATTGCCTGCGGATAATGTAATAATTTCTAAAGTGTTGACATGTTTAATAAGTCCATAAAGTAATGACGGGTCCAAAGGGAGAAATGGAGTGACAACTGCTTATGTTACTATAAAACATCTTCAAATGGAATTACCTGAGGCTGAGAATCAAGGGACAGGAAAGACGAACAGGCATCATCTATCTGTAGAAAATAAAAAATGCCAGTTACACCTTGGAAAAATAGACAGAAAAGAGCAGAAAATGGGAAGTGGATTTTACAAAGTCAAGTTACCTAGGTACCATTAATTTAAGTTCTGAGACAGTTCAGGACTCTGGATTTGGGCAGGAAGAGCCTGTTAAACTTTCTAAGGAAGTCCTGGAATTGGGATCTCCCCAAGATTTACCTCCAGCCACAGGGCTAAATGGTCCCCAAGGACAGTTGATAGGGATCGACAGAGAGTATACAGATGCTTCAAATACTGAGAGAAACACACTTTGGGTATTCAGCCTGAGAAACGCGAGCCAGCGATGAAGAAAGAATGGCCTCAAAATTAAGGAGCACCCTGTTATCATGTGGTTCTTTATCACGTAAGTCTAATCACATCATCTAAATGAACATGATAATAGAAGTGCTAAATGAAAAGTAGCTTGATACATAGCACCCAGAAAAAACTCTTACACAACAGCAATCTACTAGTTCTCTACCAAGAAGCCAGCATCAGGAAAGGATTCTATTTGCAATGAAGGTTTATTGGGGAATCAGTAAAGGTTTCACCACATTCTTTACATCTGTAAGGTGTCTCTCCAGTACAGACTGTCTTATGTCTATTTAGAATTGAGAACTGACTAAAGACTTTTCCAGATTTATTACATCTATATGGGTTTTTCCAACATGGATTCTCTGATGTTCAGCAAGATTGGGGGACTCATTAAAAGCTTTCCCACATTCATTACATTTATAAGGATTATCTCCAATATGGATACTCTCATGTGTAATAAGGTCTGAGCTTTCAGAAAAGATCTCCTTGCATTTATTACATTTATCATGGTTCTCTGGAAAGTGACTCCTCAGGTGTTTATTAACATTATTTGAGCCTTGGGGTCCCTGGGTGACTCAGTCTGTTAAGCATCTGAGTCTTGAGTTCAACTCAGGTCATGATCCCAGGGTTGTGGGATCGAGCCTCGCATTAGGCTCAGTGCGGAGCCTGCTTGGGAATTCTCTCCCCCCCCACCCTGCCCCCCCTCAATCTGTCCCTCCCCCTCATGCATTTTCTCTCTCTCTCTCTCTCTCTCAAAAAGAAAACAGATTTTGGAAACCCTTTAATCAGTGCTCAAACCTTATTTAATACTACGGAATTCATACTAGAGAGAAACCTTACAAATGTAAAGAATGTGGTAAAACCTTTAAGGACTTTTCAACCCTTACTCACCATTTCAGAGTTCACACTGAGGAGAAACCTTACAAATATAAAGAATGTGGCAAGTCTTTAGATGGAATTCACAACTTATTCACCATCATAGATACCATACAGGAGAGAAACCATAAAATGTAAAGAAAATGACAAAGCCTTTAACTGGAATTTAGTCATTATTCGGTATCCCCAAAGGCACACTAGATTCAAACCCTTGAAATGTGATGAAAGAGGAAAGACCTTTGTTGTAAATACACAGCTTAGAAAACACCAGAGTGCATAAAGGAATATAACTTTAGAGATATAAAAATTTAGAAAAGTATTTAGTTGAACATCAAATATCAATAAATGTCACGATTGACAGTAGAAAGCAGTAAGTCAGTGACTCCTTTCAGACATTACTTTAAGCCAGAGTATGAGAAGGAATATAAGTTAAATGCTTAGATACTGTATTTGCTAGCATGCTTCAAAAGATAAAGGGGATGGATTTTTGGACAGGTATAATTAATTACAACATGCTTTTTTATATTGACCTTATTTGACATTTGTAACTAGCAAATTTTAATGTATTTCTACTCTCAAATTACTTCATTGAAATACGTGTTTTCCCTAGTGGGTGTGGGAAATCATGTGATGATTGTTGCTGCATGAAAGATAATGTGACACTCTTCTTCCTGTGGTGGGATTCATGCATATCTGTTTTTCCTTTGAAGATTAAGGAAAATATAATATATATGAGGAAAATCTAAATGGAGATACTGTTTGTAGTTGACTTATAGCATTGATGGAAGTTACCATGAAATGGATGTTCACACAATCATCTGTGTTTTGTATAACTAAGGGACATTTTGAATTTTACAGATAAAATCTGATATCAAATGGTCTTTATGAAAAAAAGAGGTGGCAATACAATAAAATACTGTTGTATTTTTGTAATAGTAATAGTTAGAAGTAGAGAATGTTAGTTGTGGTAGCAATAAAGAAATCTTTACAGATTAAAAAAAAGGTTTATTGAACTACAGTTGACAGCTGTTCTCAGCCTTTATCTCTTTTTCTAAGAGAAAAACTGAAAGACTTTAAACTACTATAAGAGATTTATATTAATCACTAAACTAACTGTGCTGCAAAAGTTAAACACTAAGCTGGATGTCTGGAGTAGTTTATGGCATTTATTTCTTTGCTGGCCTTTTTAAATGGGACTGGAAAAAAACAGTACTGATTTGTGTCTGTCTGGGATGATTTAGGTTGAGTCCTATTTATGGTCAACATCTCAGAATTCTTTGCTGATCAGTTTAATTTAATTTCCATCATTATACTATACTGAAGGGGGAATAATCATACTCTTTGGTCATAATTCCTCATGCTCCTTACTGCTTCCAAGTGAACATGTACTTAAATATATGATTCTCTAATTTAGAGAATAACAAAGGCATACAGTATCATATAAGAGCAAAGGCTTAATGTCTCTCTCCTTTTATCCTCACAGAGCCTGCTATCTTCTCTAGATGCCACAAATATTTAGGAAATTGTTCTATTCCAGTCATTCCTTGTGCCCACCCACCTCCTCCCTCTTCCATGCCATACAAATACGGAATTATGACTACAAACACACACACACACAGTGATAAACTTCTTGAGGGCGGAGGTTATGCCATATCTAACTTGCCCAGAATAAGTGTTTGATAAATATTCTTTAATTAAATTGCATTGAACCTATGGAAAGAAAACAAAATAAAAAGAGAAGTCAACTGAGGGGAAAGGCAAAAAGGGGAAAGGCAAAAAGATACCTTTTTTAAAGCTTTGAATTGTGACCAATGCTTTAATATATTGCTTCCAAATGTTACTTAGTTTGCTAAGTTTGCTCAGTTACTTAGAGGGTAGGAGGAACGGGTTCCTCCAGTAACATTTTTGTGATACTTAGATAGCTGCAGATATCACATGCTCAAAGGCAAAGCTGTCCACCCGCAGACCAGGCTGCTGCGTGGGTGAGGTGCCCGGGTCCAAAAACAGCAAACTCTTGAACCTAAGGGCTGATGAATCAGTGCATCAATGTTGTTTGCATAAAAAATATCCGAATAAGAAAAAGAAAACACCAATTAATCAAATTGGGAGATAATTGCAAAGCTTTTCAATCTTTGTTCTCTTTTCTTTAAAAGGCACAGCAACATTGCTCACCCACTTTCCATTTGGATAAGCATTTATTCATTTTACTCAGCTTGTGGCCCTAATGGTTTTAAGTGCCACTAATTGCTTTTGAGAACTCTGCAAAATCCATTGACGAATCTGTTTGAAAATGGTTAGGTCTCTGTAAATGGTTTGAAAAGGATGTGTTTCTAGTGTCTGAAGAGCTCAGTAATTTTTAAAACCCCCAGAAGAAAAGTGCATGTTTTAGCATCTTAATTTCTTTAAATATCTTTTTCTATAAAAGAATCTATAGTGCTTTTACAACTCTATTTGAGGTTTCCCCCAGCTTTCTCATCTAAAATATTTTTTCAAAGATTTTCCACAGAAATATAGATAATTCCAAGCTAAAATAAATGTTTCTGTATTATACATTAATGTCTGTTGTCAAAATTATTCTTCATCTTGTTTATATGCCTCTAGCATGTATTTTGATACACTAAGGCAGAGAACATTATAATTGACTTTCTGAATTTTTATGCTATTAGAGATTACTTAGTACTTGGCACTTACTATCCATCTCATCTCTTCCTTTATGTATTTTGTTAGTGGTGGCTTAGGTGAACAGAATATTCTCCTCAGCTCTTAGTTCACAATCATCATTGAACCTGCTTTATTTATTTATTTAATTTATTTATTTATTTATTCTTTTATATTTCAATTTCCTACTCCTGTTTCATCCACTCGTGGGCAACTCTTCTTATGTATTTGATGTGTATCCTTCATTTGTTTATGTTCTTGAAAAATCTGTATTACTATTTGGTGTGCATGTATGGTGTTTCCTTATTTTTTCCATTTAACACTATACTTTGAGATCTATCCATGTTACTGGGGACATCTAGTATGTTGCTCCTAGCTGCTGTAGAATACTCTATAATGTGCATCTACACATGCATCTACAACACGCTTGTTGCCTATCCCGCTCCCCAGTGATAGACAGCGGGGTTTCCTCCAATTCTATTCAAGCAAAGCTGTAATCAACCTCCTCGTATTTATCCTCCACTTACGAATCTGTTGAAGTTATCTTTGGGCTATCTACCCAGGAGAGGGAATGCTAGATCATGGGGATATCTAGGTTGCTTTCCAGATGTCTCCACCAGTTGACACTCTCACCAATAATGCATGAGGTGTGTACAACCCACATCCTCGCTAACACTTGCCATTATCTAGATTTCAATTTTTTTTTGCCAATCTAAATGGGTAGAGAGTAACACTTTGTTGTTATCTTGATTTTCATTTCATTGTTACTAATGAATCTGAGCATCTCTTTACATGCTTATTGGCCTTTTAGGTTTCTTCTTTGTAAATTGTCTGTTCTATCCTTTGACAACTTTTGCCTTAGAGCCTTATCTTTATCCAATTGGTTTGATAGAGTTTCTTAGATAGTCTAGAAATTAATCCTTTGTCAGTTTTAGACATAGCCAACATCATTCAAAGGCTCTTCCTTTTTAAATGTAGTCCTTTTGAAAGAAATCTTTACTATCGTATTTTTGGCCTTATGATTTATATTGGAAATTTTGTGCGTTTTTTTAAAGTTTATTTATTTGGGAGAGAAAGAGACAGTGTAAATGGGGGAAGTGCAGAGAGAGAGAATCCCAAGCAGGCTCTACACTGTTAATGCAAATCTGTGAGATCATGACCTAAGCCAAAACTAACAGCTGAATGCTTAACCAACTGAGCCACCCAGGTGCCCCTGAAATTTTGTTTTAGAAGGCATTCCTGGCTCCTAGTTCACAAAGATATTTTCCTAATAGAAAAGATAGATTCTATTAACTCTATAATTTTACACTTTATATTTAGATCTTTAATCCACTTGGAGCCCACCTCTTAGGTGTTTTTTAATTGATGAATAATTGACATAAAATATTATATTAGTTTCAGGTGCACAACACAGTGGTTTGATATTTATATACATTACAAAATGTATATCATTACATTTATATACAGTACAATGGGGTGTTAGTTTTCTTTTTCTCCATATAGCAAGCAAGCTTCTCAACCTCCATTTGCCAAATAATCTGTCCTTTTCCCTGTGAATTTTAATGTTACTTTTATTGAGAGTTATTTATGTGTATGTGCATTTCCATCTTAGTTTGGCTTTTCCTGGAAACAGACCTTGAGATAAGGATGTGGATACAAGTAGGTTATTTGGGAGATGACCCAAAAAACACTCATAGAAGAGTGGAGGAGACAAGCAGGGAAGAGAAGGAATTTGATAAAGTGTATGTCATCAGGCAGATTACCACCATGGGTAACTGGAATCAGTCTATCTAGGGAATTCTGGGAACCAATGCAGAACACACCTCAGAGTATCCCAACTGAGGGAAGATGGCTCTACCAGCAGCTAAGGTATTGATCCACCAATTCCTTTGGGTCACCAACTGAGGGGTATTCTCAGTGTGGGTGCATTTACTCCCAGGCACTTCTGGTCTGCCCTGAGCACAGTCCAACAATACTCAACATGGGGTTTGAACTCATGACCCCGAGATCAAGAGTCACATGCTCTACTGCCTGACCCAGGTACCCCCAAATTTTGACTTATAATATTTTTATGTCATTTAATTCTAACCATCTTGGAATTTCCTCTTTAGCCTAGGGTTATTTACCAAAATACTACTTATTTTCAAAACAGATGGGATATTGAAGTTATACTTTTGTTGTTAATTTTTCTTTTTTTTTTTAATTTTTAAAGTTTATTTATTTATTTTTGAGACAGAGAGAGAGCGCGCATGGGGAGAGGGGCAGAGACAGAGGGAGAGAAGAATCCCAAGCAGGCTTCCTGCTGTCAGCACAGAGCCCCACAAGGGGCTCAATCCCATGAGCCATGATACCATGACCCAAGCAGAGACTAAGAGTCAGATGCTCAACCTGTGGTGGAGTCCGCTCCTTAAGGAAAAAACAAAAAACAAAAAACAAACCCCTCAAGGCAACCTGGCTATACGCATACGTGACAACATCCCTCACGACCCTGTAACATGAGACCACTTAATCAGACTGCATGTTTGTGTGTTACCATATATGGGAGACAAAGAAGTAAAAAATATTTCAAAAACTACACCACGTGGCGTTTGGGGCTCAGTTCTTTGCATATGAACTCTCTTCCCTGAGTGGTGCCGGCAGGAATAAAGTTGTTTCCTGGGAAGAAAAACCTGGGTGTCACGACTCTCTGTGTGAGAATCCTGCTACATTACTTGGGGGCTTGCGTCCGGGATTCAGAGATAGTGCATTTCCACCTCCTTCGCCACTGGGGATGTGAACCTGGAGGCACCGGGAGAAGCAGCCTCTCCTGACGCCAGTGGACCGCTTGATTGGAAGGAGATTAGCCCTCCTGGCGTGCCAGCGCAAGGACCCCATGTGTGCCAACGGAACCTGTGAGGCCCAGGAACCAGCTCGGGGAGCGCCCGTCAGACTGGTAAGAACCTGGGGTTCATTTTGGCAGACCTGCCCCTAAGAGGCAGAAGGGGAGCCTGATCACCTCCCAGAGTTGCCCTAGTAGTTCCGCAAGGGAAGAGGAATGAAACTGCAACTCTAAGGCATTGGGCGCTGGGCGGCAGGTTGGAGTCACCATGTGACTATGTATGGGGACGTGTGTCTCCTTCGTTTCCTGGGTCAATGACTATGATAATTAGAGCCAACAGTCTCTGGTTAGTCTACCTTAGAATGGAGACTTTAAGGAATATTCCCAGGCAGCTGCCAAAACTCCTTTGTTTTGGGGAAATCCCTTGCCTTCTCCGTACTGACATTGACTGACTAATTCCACTGGGGGAAAACAAAACAAAAGAAACCTGGAGACTGCTCCTCTGTCTGTGCTGATAAGACTTAGAATTGGGAAATCTCTTTCTCTGCCTTCTGCTGGCATCTCTCCTCTTCAGGTTCCCTTTCCCCCTCCTTTTCTGCACCA
This sequence comes from Herpailurus yagouaroundi, assembly GCF_014898765.1. NCBI lineage: Eukaryota > Metazoa > Chordata > Mammalia > Carnivora > Felidae > Herpailurus > Herpailurus yagouaroundi. The sequence goes on along the minus strand of NW_024412376.1, from coordinate 123,830,089 downwards.
CCTGGGGGGTGGCCTGCATCACTGGCTCCTCAATGGCTCACCATCAGCTCCTCCTCCCACCCTTGAGGTCAAGGAGTGAAGACCACTGATGTCAGATTTCCCCACCAAAGGTCCAGGTAAAAGTTAACACTGGGGAACAAATTGTCTTACATGGACCCAAATGAAATGTATTCAGTGTTTAAGCTAATTTAAGTTTGTTGGTTTGAGATAGACAATGTTTATCAACATTAAAAAACAAACTTTTATTCTACCTAGATTTGCTGCAGATCAAATATGCTCATGTTATCTCTGTTCCAATTTGTTAACAAAAGGATGACTTAAAGTGATGGTTAATTTTGTCAGTCTCAAAGTTTTCATGGGTAATTGTTAAGATAGCTTTCAAAGTCTTTGGTAACCTAGAATGTTAAAGTTTTGCTTGCATGATAAATTGAGATTGAATTCATTGGATATATAACCAGATAAGAAGCTAAAGCACTAATTACTAGATGCAGGTCTGTGCTTTTGACTTGTTGCAAAAAAAAGCGAAGGATATTTGGAACTGTAGAAAAACATGTTTTGTGCTTAATGGATTCATAAATTTGCCATTTAAAAAGTTCTGATGTGGGGCGCCTGGGTGGCGCAGTCGGTTAAGCATCCGACTTCAGCCAGATCACGATCTCGCGGTCCGTGAGTTCGAGCCCCGCGTCGGGCTCTGGGCTGATGGCTCAGAGCCTGGAGCCTGTTTCTGATTCTGTGTCTCCCTCTCTCTCTGCCCCTCCCCCGTTCATGCTCTGTCTCTCTCTGTCCCAAAAATAAATAAACGTTGAAAAAAAAATTAAAAAAAAAAAATAAAAAGTTCTGATGTAACATAGAGTCCACAATTGGTTACTACTTAGTTTTCACTAGAGACTAAGGTTTCTAAGAGTTAAAATTCTGCTAAATGTAGTTAAAACTAATAACAATATGAAAAGCAACTCTGTATGTAGAAAAGTAAAAGATATGAAAGAAAGATATAAGAAATGGAAATATATTTTTGTTGAAGGTAAAAGAACGTAAGTTTGTCCTAAATGAGCCTGGTTATTTGGAGAGAAATGGCTTGGGACAAAATCTAAATGCAAAGAAAAGTTGTAGAAGGTTTGTGAAGGAAAATCTTTAAAAAGAAATTTTACATATGGTCAGGACAGACTAAGGTTAAAATAAATGGATTTTAAAAGCACCCAGGGTTAAGATTAACATTCCTCCTCCTTTGATCCAAAGGCTGGGAAAATGATGCAATACTCTTGGTGTCAGTCTCCAAATCCTCCCCATTTGTGTTGTTCCTGTTTAGCAGAGGAATGGAAGCCTATGCCATATGAAGCATGGATGATATTTGAAGGGCTTTTACTAAGATACATGAGAGCCATTTTACTAAACTTAGACCACTGTCTGCCAAAAATGGATATCCCCATGGCTGAAACATATTTATGTGGGCATTGATGAAAAAGGCAGGGGAATTGACCGTGACCTTGGCCCTTTAACCCCTCCCTCAATGGCCAATGATCAATATGTAAGTTACTGTTGGGCCAAAACAAAATTAGTGCATCCTATGACAACCAGTAAAGTTTTGCTTGGTCACCGTCCATACCCCCAAGGTCCTACAGATGGGAAATGGAGGGGTAAAAAAAAAAAAAAAAAAAAGTAAAGACCAGGTCCGCTCTCAGGGGTAGAGTCAAGCCTGGGTAAAAATGACTACTCCCAGCACCTCAGCGAGACTGACAGGGCTTTTGGCTGCCAGTCGCATAGCCAGCCAAAATGCAGAGCCAGGAAATGAGGTTTCTCCTGGTTAGCTATAGGAAATTGAGATAAGGGACAACTTTCTTCCTTTTTCCTATAGATGGGTAATTCCCCTACCAAGGCCATTACTCCTTTGGAATGCATTATGATTCATTTTCTTTTGCCCAAAGGCTTGGCCCCAGTGCAAACTGGAAGAGGGAACCTGGCCTCCAGAGGGAAGTATCAGTGGCAAGACTACCCTACAAGTGGACTTGTTTTGCAAATGTGAAGGGAAATGGGGCGAATTCCCCCATGTTCATTGTTTTTGGGCCTTAAGAAAAAAAATCAAGATATATGTAAACAATGTAAGGCAGATCTTAATTTAACGGCAGCCCTTTCTAAAGTCCAGCAATCAGGAGAGGAAACAATTAAGGGCCCTTTACCTGTATCCAAAACAGACCTAAAGAAGGAGGAAGGGAAGTCTCCTACCTCAACCTCCTCCTCCTAGGGTCCTCAATCTATATATTAAAAAAAAAAAAAAAACCAAAAAAAAAAAAACACCAAAAAACAATTCTGCTCCCTGCTACCCACCTTATCCAGGCCCTCCCTGTAATGTATCAGGCATGTTTCCCTTACAAGAAGCTAGAATACCAGAAGGAAAAAACTTTTACAAAGTGTAAGACAGATAAAAAGAGATGTAGATAAATTTTCTGATCGGATAAGTATATAAAGGCTTTGCAGAATATTACATATGTTTTTGAGTTGACCTAGAAAGATATAATGCTTTTGTGAAATCAGACTCTTAATGAGACAGATGTTTTTTAAAAAAATGTAAGGAAATCTAAGATTTAGCCCTTAAACTATGCTAACTTAGCCACTATTTTACAAACACAAAATGAGAGCCCAATGGCCTTCCTGGAGATATTGAGGGGGGCTCTCATTAAATATATGGCTATCTCCCTGACACCTCTAAGGCTGAGATGATTTTAAAGGACAAATCTGTCACTCAATCAGCCCTAGATATTTAAAAAAAATGTGAAAATTGGCTGTTAGCCTTGAAGGGACCCTGGAGGAGCTCTTACTAGTTGCCAGTTGGGTATATTACAAACAAAACAGAAAAGCAGGCTTAAAAAAGAAATCTGAGGCCTTAGTTGTGGCCTTACACATTATGTCAGACTGGACTTCCCGAGGTCCTGGCACCAAGTGCCATTTATATGGCCGTTCAGAGCACTAAAATGAGACCATCCTCAGAGGGGACAACCAAAATGAAAACCTCATAAGCCATGCCCCTTGTATGGAAACAATCACTGGAAATCTGAATGCCCTCGGGGACCTCTATCTGTGAGGGCTCAGATAAACAGTGTCCCTGGAAGGGACTGACTAACCAGGTCCTGGGGCTCTTCACGGTGGCTCCCCTAAACCAACTGTCTATCAGAAACCCAGAACCTCGGGTAACTCTGAATATAGAAGGAAAACTGGTTGATTTCCTTCTTAACACCAGAGCTATCTTTTCTGTCCTCCTTTCCACTCCAGGCCAACTATCCAAACGCAGCATGACAATTAGAGGCATCTCCAGAAAACTAACTAAATTTTTCTCTCAGCCCCTGGGATGTATGTGGGAAAACCTAATTTTTTTCTCATTCTTTCCTGATAATACCAGAAAGCCTTACTCCCTTGCTAGAAAGGGACATTATAACTAAATTAGAGACTATGGTGGTACTAACTCTAGGGCAGATAAACAATTATGTGAGTTTTTGAAAATTACTGGATATTGTAGGCTATAGATATCAGGGTTCAGGAAAATAGTTTGCCCACTATATCAATTATTAAAGGAGACTCAATCGCATTTACTCTCCCCCCACCCCTCAAAACAAACAAACAAACAACTGGGGTCTTACTCTTAGACACTGTCTCCAGCCCTTGGGATGGTTACAAATAGAGCAGGGAAATTACTATTATCAAGCACACAGAGCTGAAAGGTCATTAAAACACAGCATCATGCCTTTCATTTAGGGAGGGACCAAACTTACCAAATGGCCCAAAGGATGTTTACTGGAAAAAAAATTTGTCAAGGACCGTTCTGCAAGTAGTATCAGCCTGTGAAGTATGTCTTAGAAACAATCCTTTCGGGGTGCCTGGGTGGCGCAGTCGGTTAAGTGTCCGACTTCAGCCAGGTCACGATCTCGCGGTCCGTGAGTTCGAGCCCCGCGTCAGGCTCTGGGCTGATGGCTCAGAGCCTGGAGCCTGTTTCTGATTCTGTGTCTCCCTCTCTCTCTGCCCCTCCCCCGTTCATGCTCTGTCTCTCTCTGTCCCAAAAATAAATAAACGTTGAAAAAAAAAAAAAAAGAAGAAACAATCCTTTCAACCACAAACTTTCATTCTCAGGCAATCAATGAACTGGAGGCTATCCAGAAAAGACTGACAATTAGGTTTCACTCATGCCAAGGTCAAAGAAATTCCAACATTTGTTGGTATGGGTTAATACTTTTACCAACTGGGTAAAGGTCTTCCCCTACAAGACAGAGAAGGCACAAAAAGTAATACAAATTCTGCTTTATGAAATAATACCCAGATCTGGCTTACCTAAAAAATTGCAGATTAATAATGGTAAATGGCTGCCTTGACTCTTTCTCTATGAGAAACTCCTGACTCTTAGAAAAATTTTACACCTCAAAATAAAACAAACTGTCTGCTTATACTCAGCAAAACTCTAAATAATACCTCACAAGCATTAGATGATTTAAAAAAAAAAAAGTGTTTTTAATTAAGTTAGGGCCAAACTCTTGGAAATAGAGCCACCATTGATTACTTACTGCTCCTGCTTCTCCATCACCTGGGTTATGAGAGATCCCCTGACATACATTGTTTACAAAGTCAGAGTCTCTCCTAGATTATTTGACAGGTTTGGAAACTGTAGACATGATCTTCAGATGGCATCTTGTTGGTCAGTATAATCTTTACTTTGTGTTTTTCTCTTTGTATCTGCTAATGTTTATGCCGCCTCATGCCTGCCAGCCTTCCTGTAAAACCATACTGTGGGCCACTCGACCGACCCTTGGGTAGACTCTAACTGCTGTACCCCCACACTGTCCTTATCAGCTTGAAGAAGCCAGCGTGGTCATCAATCTTGTTCCCTAAAAGCAGTTACAGGCCCTGCTCCAGGGGAGAAATAAATAGGGAAAGGGTTAACATTAGACAGGGAGAGATAGGGACCTTCAGGGAGGCAGCTGCAAGTGGGTGGCTGAAGAAGCAGAGGGGGTTCTCCCTTTATAAAATCCTTTATGGGTGCCCTCTTCCCATTCTCCAGTGCATAAGGGGGGATCTAAATGAGACAGACAATCTAACCCTAAGACAACAGATGTAGGCCCTTGGCTCTACCCTAACTACCTTACACCACTGGGTCAGGGAGCAATTACCTATGAATCTGACCACAGACGCTCACCCCTTTAAGCCAGGAGATGCAATATGGATAAAGGAGTAAAATGTCCAACCCCTAAAAACCCTCTGGAGGGACCCGTTCACTGTCACTTTGTCCACCCCTGCTGCAGTAAAGGTAGCCAAAGTGGGTCCCTGGATTCACTACAGCAGAGTGAAGCCAGAATCTCGAAACTGGGAGTGCATTCCTGATCCATCAATGCCATGCAAGCTGACCATATGGAAGAAGCAATCTGCAACTCCAGAGGCTCTGGGAGACTGCAGCCCTGCTTTAGTCACTCCGGAAGCTGACTAATCTACACATGGCAGAAGCTGGAAGAATCGACGGTGCAGTGGAACAAAAGACTGTCCTTATTTTCTATATGTTTCCTTACTGTGATGCACTGTCACACCTAGTTTCTCACTATTATTGTGATTCGTGCTCTACTCTTTGCCACAGGATTGGCCAAGGCCGCCCTGGCCGGCTGGAAATGTGATGAGAGGTTTCTATGAACACTCACCTTCCTTTCGTGGATAGGATACTTCGTTGGTACTAACATGGGAAAACAATGGCCAGAAGAGACTAGAAAATTAGATCTCCACAAACCTTATAGTAAAACAAAGTGCCTCAGTCCTACTACCGGGGTTTGGTTCTTCAAAAGTGCATTTATTGGGGCACCTGGGTGGCGCAGTCTGGTTAAGCGTCCGACTTCGGCCAGGTCACGATCTCGCGGTCCGTGAGTTCGAGCCCCGCGTCAGGCTCTGGGCTGATGGCTCGGAGCCTGGAGCCTGTTTCCGATTCTGTGTCTCCCTCTCTCTCTGCCCCTCCCCCGTTCATGCTCTGTCTCTCTCTGTCCCAAAAAAATAAATAAATAAACGTTGAAAAAAAAATTTTTTTTAAAAAAAAAGTGCATTTATTGGGAAAAACTGTCTTGTCTACTGAGGAAAAAGTTCATCGTCGTCTCTGTTAAAAACTTAACATGCCTAAGCCAAAGATTTTATAACTCAACTGTCTGGAAAACCCAATGTTGGGGGTTTCACCTTTCATCTCACCTTGAGCCAGATCCTCACCCCTTGTGTAACTTCTCTCATCTCTGAGAGACCTGGAACAATGTCAATGCAGCTATCAAATAGCAGGCCCCAGGTGGACTATACTAGATATGTGGGAGGATGCCCTATATAAACCTCTAAACCAAGATGATGCTCTTTGACCCTAAATAGAGGGGCCCAAGCATCAAAGGGAGGAATATGGTAGGGTCCCCTCCCTAAGGAAAGGAAAAAAAAAAAAAACTTCAAGGCAACCTGGCTATACAGGTATGTATGTGATAACATCCCTCACGACCCTGTAACATGAGACCACTTAATCAGACTGCATGTTTGTGTGTTACCATATATGGGAGACAAAGAAGTAAAAAATATATAAAATAAAACTATGCCACGTGGTGTTCGGGGCTCTTTGGTATGTCCTTTTCCATACTTGTTGCTTAGCCTTCTTTTGTTTTTCATCTTAAGTGAGACTGTTATAGACAGCATATTGCTGGATCTTTAAAAAAAAATTCAATCTGAGAATTTCTGTCTTTAAGTGGCATATTATAGTATATTCACATTATTGTAATTACTCTATTATTAGGGCTCATTTTGCCATCTTGCTTTGTCATTTACTGTAATTGTTTCATTTTTTTCATCTTTCCTTTTTTCACTTCAAAAGAATTCTGAATATTATGATATCAGAATGTTAATAAAATCATAGTTGTCCCAAAACTCAATTATATTATTTCATTTGATATTTTCAAAGAGGGTTAAAGTTTCCACTAATTTGTATAAGGACAATTCTTTACCTCATTCCACAGCTGTAGTTCTTGTTCAGGCCGTAGTCCTTGAGATAATATTGGAGCACCTGAAATTAAAGTTATACTTGCATGTTATTTTTATTATATTTCTTCTAAAATTAAACATGTATATGTAACTCATTTTTGGATGATATTTTTCATTTTGCCATACATCATTACCCTCCTATTTCAACTAGATATTTCAGCATTTGACTTAGTATGAGGATACATAATTATTAAACAGCATTTCAAAGACATTACTCTTAAGAATGAATTCCTTATATGTTTACACCAAAACATGTACATGAATGTGCATAGCAGCATTATCATAATAGCCCCCAAGTGGAAACAATCCAAATGCCCATTCTCTGAGAATAGATAAGCAAAATGTGGTACCTGCACACAATGGAATACTATTTGGCATTAAAAAGAAATGAACTACTGATACATGCTGCATCAAAGATGAATCTCAGACATATTACACTAAATCAAATAAGCCAGAGGCAAAAGACCAAATATATGATTCCATTTATATAGAATGTCCAGAAAAGGCAAATCTGTAATCATAGAAAGATTAGTGGCTGCCTGGGGCTAGGGGTAAGAACAGAGATTGACTGCAAAGACATAACAGATTTTTGGGAGGGGTCATGGAAAACTGTATTGTTGGGACAGCAGCATAGGTCTTGAAATCTACTTAAAACCCACTGAGTTGCACACTTAAAACATAAATTTTATGGTATATAAAGTATATTTCAGTGAAGGTCTTTTAAAAAAGAACTACTTGTGGGAATGCAAACTGGTGCAGCTGCTCTGGAAAACAGTGTGGAGGTTCCTCAAAAAATTAAAAATAGATCTACCCTGTGACCCAGCAATAGCACTGCTAGGAATTTACCCAAAGGATACAGGAGTGCTGATGCATAGGGGCACTTGTATCCCAATGCTTATAGCAGCACTTTCGACAATAGCCAAATTATGGAAAGAGCCTAAATGTCCATCAACTGACAAATGGATAAAGAAATTGTGGTGTATATACACAATGGAATACTACGTGGCAATGAGAAAGAATGTAGCAACGTGAATGGAACTGGAGAGTGTGATGCTAAGTGAAATAAGTCATATAGAGAAAGACAGGTACCATATGTTTTCACTCTTATGTGGATCCTGAGAAACTTAACAGAAGTCCATGGGGGAGGGGAAGGAAAAAGAAAAAAAGAGGTTAGAGAGGAAGAGAGCCAAAGCATAAGAGACTCTTAAAAACTGAGAACAGGGGTGCCTGGGTGGCTCAGTTGGTTAAGTGTCCAGCTTCAGCTCAGGTTATGATCTTGCAGTTTGTGGGTTCGAGCCCCGCATCAGGCTCTGTGCTGACAGCTCAGACCCTGGAGCCTGCTTCAGATTCTGTGTCTCCCTCTCTCTTTGCCCCTACCCTGCTCATGCTCTATGTCTCTCAAAAATAAATAAAAATGTTTAAAAAAAAATGAGAACAAACTGAGGGTTGATGGGGGGTGGGAGGGAGGGGAGGATGGGTGATGGGTATTGAGGAGGGCACCTTTTGGGATGAGCAGTGGGTGTTGTATGGAAGCCAATTTGACAATAAATTTCATATTAAAAAAAAGAATTACTTGTTAGGCCCTTAATTATTACTGAAGTAAAATGTTAATTAGCTTCCACCCTCTAAGGTAATATTTTCTTCATAGATTCAATTATCTAATTCATGCTATGTAAATTATCTCTGTAAAAACACTGAGATAATATTTATTATTCAAAAAAAATTTTTAATGAGAGACAGAGACAGCACCAGCACGGGAGGTGCAGAGAGAGAGGGAGACACAGAATCCGAAACAGGCTCCAGGCTCTGAGCTGTCAGCACAGAGCCCAATGCAGGGGTTGAACTCATGAACCCTGAGATCATGACCTGAATTGAAGTCGGATGCTTAACCGACTGAGCCACCCAGGCACCCCTTGAGATAATATCTATTAATATTAAATGTAATTACTACTCATTTTCTTAAATGTATACATTTTTGTTTAACAAAATCAACAATACATCCTGTAAGTAAAAGACTATACTTAAAAAAATAAGCTTAAAGAAAATAATTTTTTAAAAAGATAGCAGGAAGTTAAGTCTTCCCTTGAGTTCATACAAATGTATACTATTATTTAAATTCTAATAATATTAACTGTTTATTAGAATGTAAATAATAGTACAAATTTAGCTACATTTTCTGTGCTACCAAGCATTAGAAATAACTTACAGAGGTCATGTGGCCCATAATGGTTGATTTATCTCAGAACCTAATTGAATCCCCTTTCACAGAACAACTGTTCAAGGTGGGCAAATGGTCTTACATGCTTCTCAACTGTATAGCTCTCACCCTAGCACACATGTATATCTCAAAGTTTCTGTTGTCTGGTGTATATTACTCTGAGCTGATTCTGTTTTCAGGAAGGGAGAAAGCTGTGCTTCTCTACTTTTCGTACACAACACCTGGAGATCTTACTAAATGAGATTCTAATTCAGTCAGACAGGGACAGGCCCAAGAGTCTGCATTTATAGCAAGCTCCCTGGTGACAATGATGCTGCTAGTCCATGGACAACACCGAATATCCAAGGGGGATAGAGCATTGCATTGTAGAAAGAAACATAAGATGCCTCTTTATTCAACAGAAATAAGCAGCTCAAACAAACATTTTAGGTCTAAGATTCTCTTTAACAAGTCTGAAAATTTCCAAAAGGGAGATATGGATATTCTCATGAAAACCATCTAAAAGGCCATCAGCCCTTTCCTTGCAACTGGGATGTGCGGCTTATGTACTGTTACCAAGACTGAATAAGAGGAAGGTAAAAGGAAGAGGAATGGAAGGAGAGAGCAGGGTGGATTTGACGCGAGAGAAGAACACAGAGATTTTCACTCTTTAGATTCAGCCGTCACCTGCAGGTACTTCTGATTTCTCCACTCATTATACCACTGTTCCTCTCTGTTTGACACGGTGTTCCTGTTTAAAGAATACAATTTTATATTCTTTCCACGCCTGTCTCCCAACCTCCGACAGAAGTGGAAACTCCCACCTCCACACTGCCTTACCAGCAACCGAGAGCTTGCCTACTTCTGTGCCCCCAAGCTTGCATGGGTCCCACAGGAATTGCCATTATATCTAACTTTGTCCCAAGCACTTACATAATCAAAAAGGGGTACTTTGTGGCTCTTACGCAAAACATGTAAATACAGTCTCAGGGTAAAAAATCTAGAGAAGCCAAAATTTTAAAGTGTTTTTAACTTATAGAAATCCACTAATACCCTATTACCAAACCCAAACATAAGGGAGAATTATTTTTCTTCCCTTTGTGTGTTTGCTAACCCAAGTTGAGTGATTTTTTTTTTCTCCCCAAGATACCCTAGATGTGGGCTTTATATTGTCAAATAGCAGTACTAGATACTTTCTCAAATATACTAAGAGTGCCATTATCTTCTATATCATGAAAACTGCACTGTTTTCAGTCAATCAGTTTTGGATATTCATACTTTTTTAAAGTTTGTTTATTTTGAGAGACAGTGCAAGCAGGGGAAAGGCAGAGACAGAGGAAGAGAACCCCAAGTAGGCTCTGTGCTCTCTGTGCACAGCCCAATAGGGGGCTTGATCCCACGAATCCTGAGATCATAACCTGAGCTGAAATCAAGAGTCGGATGCTTAACTGACTGAGCCACTCAAGCACCCCTTCAGAAATTTATACTAAAGTACTACTAGTAAAGTGAAACCTTTAGTCTTATGCAATCTAACTAATGCAAATAGTATGTATAGACAACTTTTGCATCTGTAAAATACAGCATCTGTAAGAGAAAGAAAAACAGACCTTTTTATTGGAGTATAACTGACATACAACATCATATTAGTTTCAGGTGTACAACATGATGATCCTAAATTTGTATATATTGTCAGATGATCACTACAATAAGTCTAGTTAACATGCATCACTATATATACTTGTAGAATTTTTTTTTCTTGTGATGAGAACTTTTAAGACTTAGTCTCTTAGCAACTTTCAAATATGCCATATAGTCACCATGCTGTACATTACATCCCCATGACTTATTTTATAAGTGGAAGTTTGTACCTTTCAACCCCCTTTACCCATTTCACACATCTCCACCTCCCATCTCTGTGAACCACCAATCTGGTCTCAGTATCCACATGCTTGGTTTGATTTTGTTTTGTTGGCGTTTTTTGGTTTTGTATTTTAGATTCCACATCTATGTGAGATCATACAGTATTTGTCTTTCTCTGAAAAATAGACTCTATTATAAAAGTGGTGCTAATTTTCTTTTCTCACTGCTAGCACTTAACTAGCGTAGGGTTTTGAAGTGAGAAATTATTACTGCTGACTTAATTTTAAGGATTATTCAATAAGTAGGGATCTGAGTAGGAAAAAACACATCTTTTTTTTTTTTTTTTGGTAAGTTTATTTATTCATTTTTGAGAGAGACAGAGAGCTAGCAGGGGAGGGGCAGAGAGAGAAGTAGAGAGAGAATCCCAAGCAGGCTCCATACTGTCACTTGGAGCCCGATGCGGGGCTCGAACTCACGAAACGTGAGATCATGACCTGAGTGGAAAGGAAGAGTTAAACGCTTAACTGAGCCACCCAGGTGCCCCCACTTTTTTCTTTAGTCTCAGGCACTTTGATCACTTATAGTCACAGGCTGAATCGAGGTTTGATGCAGTTATCCAAAATGTGCCCCCTTTTAGGAAATCTTCCTGATTTTAATAATGTTCTCTGGATAGCGAACTGTTTCCATCCACCAAATCTGTGGCTGGCTCTTTATATTCTCACTACTGTTGCATGCTCTGCTAACTCATTTTGCCAAGGATGCTCCACTTATTGGCACTATTTTATTTTCCTCTGGCTTTGTGACATCTGTTTTGTTGTTTTTAGATACATCATCTTGTTTTCTGCATAATGATTAATCTTGGTAGATTATCTCTCGGTTTTGGTTATGTACGTCACGCTTCCCCTCCTGTGCCATTTTTAGGGTCTCGGGACTATGGAAGATCACACTATGTTTACCCTCTCCCCCCTCCATCATATTTTGAAATATCAAGAGCAGGTTAAAGGGGAAAAGAGATACAAAATGGTAGTGTAGGGGGTCTCTGTACAGCGAAAAAGGCATCTTGTCCCTATTGAGAAATACTGGGGATATTTTTGGGATGATTGACCAGACAGCAGATACACTCTTTGTGGAAATAAAACCCAAGACTTGTCTTTTTTAGAAAGCAGCCTTCCACAGTTTCTGCTTAATCACCAGCAGCCTGAAAACTCCCTGCCTCCCCAAAAAGCAGTTATCTCCAACTGATGCAAAGATCACTGTAGGCACATAACATGCAACGTGCATGGCAAGTACATTTGCTTTACAGAGAAAAAGACACTTTTAAAACTATAATTATCTGCTTCCCTAATAAAGTAGATAAAGATTGCCATCCAAATTCTACCACTAATTCTACTACTAATTCTAAAAATAAAAAATATTAACAGTACTTTGCATGAATTATGCTGTATCATTGCTGGCTATGTGATGATGGAAAAAGTTCAGGTCTAGCCTCTGACTGCTTAGATTTCATAGCCAAATGCCCTCGTTTTTCAAGCAGGAGAACCCCCTCCCCTACCCCCTTCTTCAATGCCCCCAGGAAAGGAAAAAAACAAAACAATGAAAGGTCAGCAATAAAAATAAATACATTGGAAAGCAAGAATAGCTTCAGTTTCTCCACCTCTAATTGAGGGCTGTCCTGTATACTCTGAAAGGTCCCTGCAGTTATGGTTTCAAGTCCCCAATATTATGAACAATGATGAGATGGTCTGCCCACCTTCACCTCACTGACAGGAGAGCGGAGGGAAGCTAAAAGAACCTTCTGCAGAGTTAGAAAATTCATGGTTTTGCAGGATACTTACTAGCCCTGGAGGGGACTCTGGGAGCTGAGAGATAAAGGACGGATCTATCAACGTACTTGGAAACAGTAACTTTTAGGAAACAGGGAAGTGATCTCCCCATTGGAACACGCTGGGCTCAGCCCTACCTTGTCTTCCGAGCTTCAGACATCCCTCCCTGCCTTTGCTTTTGCTTTTCCCACTTCTTTTTTCTAAGCCACTTTTTTTCACTATGCTTTTTCCTGATCTGGTGCGTCAAAACCTAGAAGGCACAAAACCCCACTAATTTTCCCTTCTAAACGGCTAGAAGGGGGCCTGTTTCACTGCTCAGGATTATCTGAACACAACAGTAGCTCACTCACCAAAGATGATGAGCACGCTCCAAGTTTACCCGGCATCAGAAGGTCAAGTATCAAACTCTACTTTTGCTTCAGCTATCAATCCCTCTAGTTATTGCAATGAAAGGGAACGCATTTTCATTTTTCACTGTGTTAATTTATTTACGTTTTCACCGGCCATGGACATCCGCAGGGCTAGGGGGCCCTACAGATTTCTGCCAACTGCAGGCTGCCCGGGGTCTGGGGATTTCGGACGAGCGGGGACCGCGCTCCAGCCGGGCCACAGGCACCGGCGTCCTGGCTGCCCGGTGGCCGAGACGCGCGCCGGTCGTCAAAAGCGAGAAGCTAGGGCGCCCCACCGCACGAGGGGAAAGACAGTCCCAGCAGCCAACAGTGGAGGCGAGAAAAGGAGGGAAGAGAGTGCGGCGAGTGGGCAGGGGAAAGGCGCGGGAAGCGGAGGGCGCGGGGAGCCCGGGAGGCGCGGGGCGCGCTTACCAAGGCAGGTGCCCGCGCAACAGGCGAGCAGCAGCAGCAGCAGGGGCCCGGACGCGGCGGCCACCTGTCCCGCGGGCGGCCCGGGGCGGCGGTTCGCTGCTCGCGGCATCTCGGCGCTTGGCGGCTCGGAGCTCGAAGCCTGAGCTGCGCGGGTCAGCACTCCACGCGGGGCCCTGGCAGTGCCTCTGCGTCCCGGGCGCGCTGCTCGCGGGGCTCCGCCGCCAAGCTGACCTCCCCGCGCGCCGCCAACTTTTAAATCTCGCGGACACGTGGGCTGGGCCAGCGCGGTCCCCACGCGCGTCACCTCGCGGCCCGCCGCCCCCGGCCTCCGTCGCGTCACTGGCCACCCGCTGCCCGCCCCCGACGCCCCCAGCCGCAGCGGGACCCGCCCCCGGCCAGAGTTCTGACTCAGGACAGTGCGCATTTTCGCTCTGCCCGCCCTCGGGCCTCTGGGAGGAACAGGGAAAGAAAGCGGTGCAGGTCCGTTCCCTTCCGGCAAGGATTTGAGCGGGAGCCAGAGGAATATGGCAAACCAAGAGGCTCCAAGAGGATGGGATCCGGGTTTTCAAGCTTGCTGGTGACGACGCTCTGTCGTTTCTCACGTCTGCCTAGGACGCCCCTTCTTCTCCCCGGGAAGCCTTCTCTGCCCCAATCGACTGTGACTGTGCGTGCCTCCTTTCCCAGAGCCCCAGGGGCCATTTCTGTAGAAACACGTCTGTCCTGCTCACTAGGACATCCCCAGCTTCCAGCACAATGTCCCCGTGCATAAAGAGCAGTACTGGTTCAGTGGTGATGTTGGCGTTCCCCAAACTCCTGCGAGGTCTGAGACCATTTAGGGAAATGCAGTTACCTGTTAAAGAAGATCAAGAAGAAAGGATTGCTCGGATTTGACCACACATACATTTCCAGTAGGTCTGGAAGGTCTCTGGCTGTCCTATGGATTTCCAAGCCTAAGGTTACTCCTTTTTCTATGCATTTTTCCTGCTGTCACTCCCTAGCGGTTGCTTTTTGGTTTCTAGGGTGATTGGACCTCTGCTACTATGCCCCTCCGTATATACTTTCCTTTACTTCCTAAGTGGAAAAGTCCAGGAAGCATCCTCCAGGACACTGGCTGACACTGCTTTAATTTCCTTCTACAGAGAGAGGAAAGACTGATCTCATTTGGCCTCCTTTTGAGGTCCTTTTGAAAGGAACACAGAGGGAAGGGTAGAAAGGAAGTACATGAACATTTCTTAAGGGACATCTTTCCATGCTGTTTAATTTAACACTCATAGCATCTCTGGGATATAAAAGTATTATGACTCTCATTTGCTGATGCTCGGAGATATTAAACAGTCTGCCCAAGAATACCAGCCTGTGAGGGAGGCTGCTCTGTGAAGATGTTTCTTCCTCTAAGTCGGGGACTTCAATGTATTAGACACGCACTGTGCAACCCGCTATAGACAAGGCATGGCCTTAAAGAGTACAACATTTAGAAACAGGTGGAACTTGCCTGAAGAAAATGAGAACTTGGTAAAGGACCCCAACTCCTATTCAAATAGCTGTATTACCAGGCAGACTGGGATAGTCAGAAACAGTGAGGCAGGACTGCAATTCTGACAGGTGAAGTGGAAACAAAATAACCACTACCTTTTTTCAGTTCTTTATATTCAGGTAGCATGTGAGCAAGGTCAGATTAGAGTCTGGTTCAGATTCAAGGATTGATGAGAATAGATTTGATTCAAGATTGCTCATACTTTGATTTATCCCCAAAGTAGTGAAAAGGTAGTTACGGAGGATGTAGGCCGATAGGGGTGGCTCTGATTCTCCATGGTCTTCCTTGTGTTTCCTGGAGGCACACTGAAAAATCTCTGGTCTCAGCAGCCTGTATGGGGTGAGATGTCATTGAGAACAGAGATGCCTGAAAATAGTGGGCTCAATGTTTCTTATACCCCCCTGCAGATCAGTAAAGGAACAACTCATGCATTATAAGTGTTTTTCTGCATGAACCCAGCTGCTCTGAATGTTCTTGTACATGTCCCTTGTTGACAAGAGTTTTCTGAGGTATACACTTAGTAGAGTCAGCAGGGGAGAAAATCTAGTTAAACTCTACTTTAAATTGTTTTCCAAAGTGTTAAATCCATTTATATTCCACCAGCAGTGCATGAAGTTTCCATTGCTGTACTTCCTTGCAAAAAGCTTTGCTAATCTGGTAGGCGTGGCATCTCATTGTGGATTTAATTTACAATTTCCAGTACTAATGAGAGCATCTTTACACAAATGTATTGACCATTATTGTTTTTAGTGAAATACCCATTTGTCTCTTTTTCTCATTTTTCCTGAGTTGTTAGTTTTTTTTTTTTTTATTATCCATTATAGGAATGCTTTATGTATTCTAGAACTTTCGTTGGTTAAATGTTTGGCAAATATTTTCTCTTTATTTGTGGCTTGTCCTTTACTCTCTGTATAGGAGTTATTTTTGAAAAAATGTTTCAGGAAAGATGTGCACCCTAATGGTCAGGCATTATATGACTTGGATGATAGGAGAAGATGGATGGGAGAATGTGGGGAGATAGGCACTTCATTTAACCAGGAGCAAAGATTGGGGATTCCACAATTAACTAAATAAAATGAAACTGATTCCAAAGGTCTCCTTTCATCCAAGTATTTCAAAGAAGTTAGATTCCAGATCTCTGCAGGGGAGGCTGAACAATTCAGTTACAAACTGAATTCCAATCTGTACCTAGAAGTTCATATTCATTTAAACTGAGCTCATACATCAGCATATATCACCACCTGTAGTACATACAGCATCTAAAGCATTCCTACTTTCTCTGTTCAAGACTGAAAGTTTGATTCTGTGTACCATGCTGATTCCTCTCACCCATTATCTCTTGCATTCTTGACTGCAAATGAGCAGCTGAACTTTGTTTTTTTGCCTACAACCTATAGGAATGAAGGCTCAGTTTGATCACGAACCTGCAGATTAACAAGACCTGCTAGCCTGTGATAGAGATGTCTGGAAGAGTTGTCATCAAGGACATTAAGGAAGGGTTGAATGTCAGTTAATGAAAGAGTCAACCACAGAGAGAAATCCGTCAAGCAGTAGGTGGCAATAGCAAAGTCTAGTAATAGGTGAAGAGAGCAAGTTTTAGGAATTGAGAATAGGGGCAAGATCTAGAAGACTTAGGAGTTCTAGGCAAGATAGTCATGCAATCCTTCAAATATTAATTGAGCACCTTCTAGGCTCCATTGTAGAAGCTTGGGATACAGCAGTGACCAAGTCAGTTAGCCTCTGGCTTCATGGAGTTGACAGATTTTCAAGGAGATGCAGATAATGATCAGTAAAACAAAACAATTTCAGAGAGTAATAAATGCTATAAAGAAATTAAAACAGGGCAATGCAATAATAGAAAGTGACTGGGAGTTGGGGAAACGACACTTGAGACAGGTTTATCTAGGCTTGCCTCTCTGAGGAGATGCTATAGGAGGCCTTAAAGATGAGAAGAAACTGGTCATGGTCATGGTCATGGTCATGGGAAGAACTATGAGAGAAGAGCCCCAGGCAAAGGGATCATCAAGTGCAAAGGTCCTGTGGCAGAAACAAGCCAGGAAAATTAAAGGAGCAGAAGTAATTGGCACAGGGTGACTGCAGTGTGGGAAGTTGAGGTCAGAGAAGTAGACAGGGTACAATCCTGATCATTGAAGGCTCTTAGAGGCCATGGCAAGGAGATGAAATTTTTCTCTAAGTAAAATGAAAAGCCTGTGGAGGATTTTGAGTAAAGAAGTAAGGTGATGTGATTTACATTTGAAAAAAGATTATTCTGGCTTCCATAGTGAGCAGGCTCTCGGGGACCCTAGTAGATGCAGGGAGACCAGGTGGGAGGACATGCAGAAGTCTACACCAGAGCCATAACAAGGGATGAAGGACTGATACTTACCACAACCTGGATGAGCCTTGAAAACGTTTTGCTACATCAAACAAGCCTGTCACAAAAGGCTACATACTGGATGAGGCAACTCCATAGAGACAGAAAATAGACGAGTGGTTTCCAGGGCCTGGGGAGAGACAGGAGTGATGGCTAATAAGTAAGGAGGTTGTGTTTCAGGGTGATGAAAATGTTCTGGAATTAGACATTTGTGATGGTTGCAAAATCTTGTAAATAATAAAAACCACTGAACTCCTTACTTTAAAAGGATTAATTTTATGGTATGTGAATTATATCTCAATTTTCAAACAAGAAAGAAGTCCAGGTCAGATATGATGACGGTGACCTGTTGGACTACATGGTGGCAATCTTTACAATTTGGCACAGGGAAATTTTATCTCTTTTTGGCATGAAATATCCCAGTTTTGCTATTTAATTCCTGGATGTTCTTGTCAACTATGAAGTCCTCTTCTCCCGCTTTGTGAAGACACTCACCTAAGCCATGTCGCATCAGTGACTATGCTATAGTCACTAGCTTTACTTTTTTTCTGGTCAGAAAGTACATCATTACACCCAGATGGAGAACCTTGGTCTTTATGGTCACTTTGATATAATTGTTAACTATGAATATCATCATTTTCTAAAACATAGAAAGTGGATACTATTTGTGAAATAATGATAACCCATTATGTCTACATGCTTTACAGGATGCTCATTCATTCATTCATTCATTCATTCATTCATTCAGTGAGCTCATTCATTCATTCATCCAGTGTCAGCTGTAAGAGTTACAGACTCACAAAATGCTGAGAAGTCTCTGTCCTGTTTTGTCTTTTCTAAGACCACCTGCATCCAGTCATACATCTTTACCTCCTGTTATTTACTGCCTATGCTCATTGGGATGAACTTTTTAGAAATACCATCCCAATTTTAAATTTGAATTGTAGAGAAGAGTTTTGCTTAAAGGTTTCTAAAACCACGAGAGTCAAAGTTCCACTGAGGTTATAGAAGTTGAAAGCCAACCATTCCTGGATCACCTGGCTGGCTCAGTCAGTAAAGCATGCGACTCTTGATCTTGGGGTGGTGAGTTCAAGCCCCATGTTGGGCATTAGAGCTGACTTAAAAATAATTAATTAATTAACTAATTAATTAATTAATTTTAAAAGGTGAAAAGATAAGTTCACTAAAAAAATAAAATAAAAAATTAAGAAAAAAAAAGCCAACGACTCCAAAGACCCAATTCAGCCTATGGTCTCCGAGTAAGATTCAGGGTAGAAGCCAGTTGTAGTGCTGCAGACTGAGGCTCAAGAGGAGATGGCTACTTGTGTCAGAAAAGTGACCAAATGACTGTGGGTCTTTTGGTTCAGAAGATAGTATCTATTATTTAGTGACAAGGATAACTTTCAGCTCTCTCCACAAACATTTTTGGCATCTGGATCAAATTCCCATTTTATAACCAAGTTTGTCTTCCCTTTGACCACTAATATTTCACAAGTTTTAGAGTAACTCCAATAATCCTAATTATTCCTCTACCCAGCTATCTCTTCAAATTATGTAGATATCAACCTCTCTGCCTCCAGGAAAATCTCTTGACTCAGAAGGACTTTTGGATGAACCATGTTGCTCTGAGGAACCACTCTAGGAAAAACTCTTCTAGAAGACAACAGAAGAACAATGAATATAAGAAATAAAGGATCAGAGACCAAGTATATCTACATTTCTTAAGAATTTCTGTTGTAGGATAATTAACTGCCTTGATAATGACACAGCAGCTCACATAATTTTAAGAAATACAACATCTTTTATAAGAGAAGGAAGCTTTTCTTATTTCTCTAATTACTTGATAAAATTAATTTTGAGCAGTTTCAGGAATGATAAGCAACATTATTAAAAGTCCTTCCCATTAAGGGTATTTTCTAATGCCCACGGTGACTGTGATGTGGACTGATGGCCAATAAAAATTTTGTATGTCCAACATTCTTGCTAATGTTTTGGGGTTTTATTGATCTAAAGTTGTTTTGTTTTGTTTTGCAAAAGGCGCTAAGCTTCATCTCTTCAATCTCTTGAAGTCTGGAGGCACTTGTGGGTGGAAATATTGTCTGTGAATTCTCTCAGCACAGTCCAGGGAAGGTTGACATGCAGACTGAAAGCAGCACAGGTTTATCTTAAAGCCTTTAAAGATAAATTCCTTTCAAGAAAAGTAATAAGAGAATTTTTTAAAAGGCAAAAGTCAATAACTTTTTGCACTTACATCAATGCCCACCAGGCTAGATTTTTCACATGATAGATGTTCTGAAGGTAAAGCCATTACAGAAAAGCAGCACTGTTATTGGTAATTTGAAACATGATGATACAAAAATTTCAATCAGTTGAAGGCAGAATCTTTTCTTTGTTCTTTAAGTTGCAATTAAAATAAGAATACGTACTAATGAAAGATTTATTAGATTTTCTTGGCATATTTATGAATCACATCAGGGCAAAGCTGGCAGAAAAACAAACACTTCCAGATATATGAGGTTTTGTAAAAACAGAACCTAAAATTAAATGATAGCTATAAAAATTAAAGGGCAGATAAAGTAAATTTTATTATTTCTACATAGCAAATTGTATAACCATTTTTGAATCACTGGATTGGTTTCCAATCTATTTAAAAATGAATCAAACCATTATTGTATTTTCTAAAGATACCTGGCTTTTATGAAAAGATACACAATTTCCTTACATAGGCATGTTCAAATAAAAAATCTTATTGCATTTGGTCAAAGATAATTGAAAGAAATAAAGAGGGAAAAATGGTATAATTTAATCTTTTAAAAATGTTAAAATAATCATAAGAGACCTGGAGTGAGTTTCTGAATATAAAAATAAGTGACCTTTCAGTATCATAAAGGGGTAATCACTACTTGTTTTATCTGTAGTGTCTCTAATAATTTTAGCTCTGATTTTTAAGTGGGCCATGCACATATGAAATGCTGAAAGTTGTATATATATGTATATCATACTGCTCTACATTAAATACTAGTTGATATTATCTTAAGACATTTCTGAAAAGAATAAAATTAGCCAATGTCGCATCTTTGTTCATTTGTAATCAAATCCCCTTTTTCTCAAAAACTAGTCATGGGTCCTTTTTCTATATTGTCACCCATTAATACGATTTCAGATAGAAGCTATGTTCAATCTTCCTGAGTTTCAACCCTAATTTAAGAATTTTAAAACAGCTTACAGGGACAAAGCAGTAGACAAGATAATATATTTGCTTCTTAGAGAAAACTGAAAAATAAAGGTAAGGCAATCACTACCTTAACTGAGTAGGTTTCCAAGCAGGTCACCCCTGGTATTCTCTGTCATGACATCTATATGTTTAATGTCTGTTGGCTCAGTTGCCAACGGTTGATTTGTGGCAATTGTCACTGGTCAATTAAAACCTACTTGAACTTCTTTTTCTCACCCTTCTATCCCCTTGTACTTTCTTTCTCTTAAAATATATCAAGGACTTGCCTCCAACTCCTGTCCTGTCCTACCACAGCATTAATTCTATACTGGGCAAAGCATTGGAGGCAGGTAAGATGCTGCCTTATTGATGATGTCTTCCTTCCCTGATCACTTGATAATAAATAGCACTCTTCTTCCTCTCAGCACTTCCTATCTCCTTGACACAGCTTTACTTTTTCTCCTTAGCACTTACTACCATGCTACCACCTGATAGACCATACTAGATAATCTGTTAGCATAGTTGTTGGTTTGATTACAGTTACCTCCCTTTATAAGAAAGAGAGTTCCAAGTCAGGATTTTTAACCTTCTTTATCATTTGAAGAACACTTATTTTATATTCACTTTCATATTGTTCTATTGTCTCTAGTTCTTGGTGTTGTTAAGAGTGCTTGGCACATAGTGGGCACTAAAAATATATATAAATGAATAAAGGAAATAATCTGATTTATAAAACTTTTATTTATAATATTATACAACTTTAAGCATATATTTACTATATAAATGGTGATACACCCTTACCTTATATGGAAATGATGACGAGATCTTGCACTGTATAAAGCATTGTTTAGAATCATCCTGGGTTCTTTTTTTCTTTTTTTTTTTCAACGTTTATTTATTTTTGGGACAGAGAGAGACAGAGCATGAACGGGGGAGGGTCAGAGAGAGGGAGACACAGAATCGGAAACAGGCTCCAGGCTCTGAGCCATCAGCCCAGAGCCTGACGCGGGGCTCGAACTCCCGGACCGCGAGATCGTGACCTGAGCTGAAGTCGGACGCTTAACCGACTGCGCCACCCAGGCGCCCCTCATCCTGGGTTCTATTCCCTATTCTGTTCTATTCAGTTTGAGAGACTTCAGAACCTAGAATTTAAAAAAAAATTCAATAAACATGGTAGAAAATAAAAATAAATGTAGAAATCTTGTTTGGAACCGGAATTACCTAACCAGGGGAGCAAGAATTCTTGGAGGCAGCATGATCTCAGGACTGAGAGCTCGAGCAGTGAAGTGGACAAACTGGCTTTGAGT
This sequence comes from Herpailurus yagouaroundi, assembly GCF_014898765.1. Lineage (NCBI taxonomy): Eukaryota > Metazoa > Chordata > Mammalia > Carnivora > Felidae > Herpailurus > Herpailurus yagouaroundi. The sequence continues at coordinate 123,807,939 of NW_024412376.1, read as the reverse complement.
CACGGCAGCACCACCTGCTGGCTGGAAGACCTGGGATAACAACTGACCTTTGAAAGGTCGAGTTTTTATTATTCGTAAGAGTGTAGAATTTTTTTGCCTGCACAACATCCCCTCCTTTGAAAAACCAACCTTTCCCTCTTCTGTGAAAATCTCACACAATTCAAGGGTCAATCCCTGGATTAGCACAGGGTCTATGGCAAAGGCTTCCTCTTTTTCTGTGAGTCTGACATATAAAGAGCATGTGAGTTACATGGAGAGAGGCTATCTTAGAATGATACCAAGTAGTGATGAGAAATGGAGAGAGAAAAAAAAAGAGAAGAGACTGAATTGTTACACATGCTGGCATTCAGTTGTACCTGAAGCCAGGTCCATCCCTTGGAGTTCAGAATTAGGAAAATCAAAATTTTCCATTTTTATTTTGTTTAAGTTGGGTTTCTAAAAATTTCAGTAGTGACTGGCACAAAATAGGTGCACAACAAAGTTTTACTGTGTTGGTGATGATAAACAAATAGAGGAGGAAAAGATGTCTTCAAATAGAAGAGAGGGTTTTGAAAACTAAAGTTTTGTTCCATTTTTAAAAAAAACTCACAATGAAGGGTGGCAATGTTGAGAATGGGAAGAACGGACATTTTTTTTTAAAAAAAGGAGAATTCATTTTCTTCCATGAAACTTTCAAGACCTAGACCCACCAATTCTTTGGGAAGGCAGAAGAAGGATGTGGGACAAACTAATACAATGGTCTTTTGCCACCCAGACTTCTCAATAAACGCATGGCTTTAGCACCCATAACTTTTTTTAACTTCTTATTTTGAAATAATTATAGATTAACAACAAGTTTTCACAAAAAAAGTATACAAAAGTCCTACGTGTCCTTTGTTTAGTTTCCCCCAAAGGCAGCATCTTGCATAACTATTGTAAAATATTAAATCAGGAAAGTGACATTAGTACAATCCATAGGGCTTATTCAGATATTGCCAGTTAGACATGGACTCATCTAACCACCACCAGAATCGAAACGGAACAATTCCATCACCACAAGCCTCCCTATGCTACCCTTTTATAGCCATACCCAACCCTTAGTCTCATTGTGAACCCTAGCAACCATCTGTTCATCCTCTATATTGTTATTTTAAACATGTTACATAATTGGAATTATATAGTATGTTACTTTGGATAATGGCATCTTTTAAACACAATAATTTCCTTGAGATCCATCCAAGCTGTGTATATATCATTAGTTTGTTCCTTTTATGATATTCTATTTAACCATTCAACTGTTGAAGGACATCCAGTTTAGGATTATTATGAATAAAGCTGCTATTAACATTTGTGTGCAAGTTTTTGTGTTGACATAACTTTTCACTTCTCTGGAATGCCCAAGAATTGTTAAGCGCTTCTTTAATTTTTGTAAGAGATTAACAAACTATTTTCTAAAGTGGCTGTACCATATTACTTTCCCATGAGCAATGAGTGATAGTTTCTCTGTATCTTTTCTAGTATTTAGTGTTAGCAATATCTTTTATTTTAGCTTTTATTTCTAATGGGTGTATAGCGATATCTTCTTGTGGTTTTAACGTACACCTCCCTAATAGCTATTGATGTTGGGCATCTTTTCATTTGTCTATTTGCCATTTGTATATCTTCTTCAATGAAATGTGTGTTCACGTCTTTTGTCCATTTTTCCAGTTAGATTTTTTTTTTTTTTTTACCGTTGGGTTTTAAAAGTTCTTTATATATTCTAGATACAGGGTCTTATGTTGAATATGTAATTCACAAATATTTCCTTTCAGTCTGTAACTTGGCTTTCCATCCTCTTCACAAGACCTTTCATGGAGGAAAAGTTTTAATTTCTAAAAAAATTTTTTATTTTAAGTAAACTCCATACCACACATGGGTCTTGAACTCACAGCCCCAAAGTCAAGAGTTGCATGCTCTACTGGTGCCAGCCAGGCACCCCACAGAATTTTAATTTTGTTTTAATTTTGATGAGGTCCAACTTATCACATTTTTCCTTTTATGGATCATGCTTTTGGTATCACATCTGAAAGGAAGTTTTCATTTAGCTCTAAATTCTGAATATTTCTCCTATGTTTTTTCCTAAAACTTTTGTAGTTTTATATTTTATATTTGAGTCTGTGATTAATTTTAAGTTAAATTTTACATAAGGTGTAAGGTTTAAGTCAAGGTTTTGTCCAGTTGGATGGATGGATGGATGGATGTCCAATTGCTCCTGCACCATTTTTTGAAAAGGCTCTCATAAACTTTAAGAACATTAAGTTACCTTTGATTGTGTTTTCATCCTTTTGGTATTATTTTCAAAGCTATTTAGAAAGTAGGATAACCACTTTTATTCAAAAGTCACTTTAGGATAATCTGGTTTGTGTTGATTTGATTTTATTGTATTTGTAGCCTCTGAAAGTCATTTTTGTTGACAGATCAATTGCATCTCATTACATTTCAGGAAAAGGAACAGCAGTGTCCTAACCCACCCCACCCACAAGAGCACACTTAGAAATTCTCTGACCTTTTCCAAACCAGGAAAAATTGCTGCTTGTAAAAGTAATACCCAAACCTCAAGGTTCCCATTATTTAACATAGTTTCTTCTTCCTCAGCAAGACCTGGCATTTACATGGGCGTTAATGAGATTGCAGAAAGATCAATGCCTCAAGTGGTACATGGAAACTGTTTTCAAAAAACCCTCCCATGGAGTAAGTCAGCTTGCAACAAGAGTAGATCAAAACATATGCTGGGACATGACTTCATTTTCAAGAAAACATACTCAGTTTACAACCTGAAAATGTCAAAGGAGAGACCTGTACAATCCTTCTGTTAACTGGAAAATTACTGGAAAGTGAGTATGGATCTGTGTGTGGAATAATTCAGTATCTTTCCCCGTGAAACCAACACAAAGATTTTTGCAATCCTCAGGAAAATTTGAGCAGGTTTGCATATACCCTAGAGAAAGAAGTCAACCCCTCAGAAGACAAGTGATAGTACACAAAAGCTCCTGCTCACATGTGTATGCTTTTCCTAATTACGTCTTAGGTATGACCATGATAGAGTAGAATCAGATGGTATGCTTGGGGCTTCAAAATGCAATATGGTTGTATTACTAAGATTTGTAGCTACAAATTTGACCATTTCCTCAGGATTATATGCCTGTGGAATACGAATACAAATACAAACACTAATACTAGATAATGTATTTTACATATATTATTTCACTGAAGAAGAGGCAGTCGCATAACATACACCAAAATGGTGATTGTGGTTGTTTTTACTTTATTTTCTCTCACTTTCATGTATTGTACAATGTGGTTAAATTACTCTTATAATTGGAAATACATGTACATATTATAAGATCATCAAGCTATATGCTGAATACTTTGCATTTTATTATATACGTAAATTATTTCTCAGAAAGGTACTAAAGACAGAGTAAATGAAATGCATGTGCAAAACACACTACCAATAAATCAGTTTTGTTAGGTTTTTTTTGAGGCAAAAAAAAAAGACTTGAGAGACATACCAATTAAGGGCAATGTGTGGAATTTGTTTAAATACCAATTTAATGTTTACTTATTTTTGTGAGAGACAGAGACAGAATGTGAGTGGGCTGGGGCAGAGAGAGAGAGAGGCACAGAATCTGAAGCAGGCTTCAGGCTCTGAGCTGTCAGAGCCTGACGTGGGGCTCGAACTCACAAGCTGTGAGATCATGACCTGAGCTGAAGTTGGATGCTCAACCAACTGAGCCACCCAGGCACCCCTGTTTAGAAGACAATTTAAACAAATCACTTACATATAAACTTTTTAAATGTTTATTTATTTACTTATTGAGAGAGAGAGAGAGAGACAGAGACAGAGACAGAGACAGAGAGCAGAGGGGTGGGGGCAGAGAGAGAAGGAGACACAGAATCTGAAGGAGGCTCCAGGCTCTGAGCTGTCAGCACAGAGCCTGATGCGGGGCTTGAACTCACAGACTACGAGATCATGACCTGAGACAAAGTCAGACGCTCGACCAACTGAACCACCCAAGCACCCCCAAATCACTTACATATAAATAAACAATTAGGGGGCTCAGAACTGAATATTTGGTAGTATTAAGGAATTATTATTATATTTTTAGTGAATATATAATTTACTTACAACAAAACACATAGATCTCAAGTGTTCAGTATGTCAAATTTTAACAATTGTATCTCCTTTAACAATTTGGATATCTACCACCCAAAACAACATGTAGATGATGTAGATGTAGATGTAGATGTAGATGTAGATGTAGATGTAGATGTAG
>NW_024412376.1:123767998-123803634 GCF_014898765.1 Herpailurus yagouaroundi | reverse complement strand
TGTAGATGTAGATGTAGATGTAGATGTAGATGTAGATGTAGATGTAGGACATTCTCATCACCTCATAAAGTTTCCTCCTATTCCTTTGCAGACAATAATCCCCCACTCTTACCTTGGGGCACCAATTTCTCACTTCTGGCACCATTGATTAATTTTGCCTATTCTTAGACTTCGTGTGAAAAGAACGTACATGAAAATACTCTTTTGCATATGACTTCTTTTACGTATCATTACAATAACCCACTCTGAGTATACAGTTGAATGACTTTTAGTAAATATTCCTAGATGTGCAATTACATAATCTAGTTTTAGTATATTTTCATAAGCTGAATAAGATCCTTCATGCTCATTTTCATATAATTCCCATACCCACACCTGATACAGGCAACTACTGATCTATTTTCCATCCTACACATCTGCCTTTTCTCAAAAATCCAAAAAATATAAATTGAATCATACACTATGTGGTCCTTTGGGTCTGGCTTCTTTCACTTAGCACAATATTTTTGAGTTTCATTAATATAATAGCATAGATCTGTACCTCATTCCCTTTTTGGCTAGATAATATTCCATTGTGTGGACATACCTTATTTTGTTTATCCATTCATTTCTTCAATCCATTCATTTGTTGATGAGTATTTGGGGTTGTTTCTATTTTTTGACTAGCAGGAAAAATGCCGCTATGAACACTTACACTTGAGACTTTGTTTTCACTTATGTTTTCATTTATCTTGAGTAGATAAGTAGAAGATGAATTACTGCATCATATGATATATTTATGTTTCACTTTTTAAGAAACAGTCAAACTGGGGCACCTGGGTGGCTAAGTTGGTTAAGTGCCCAATTGGATTTTGGCTCAGGTCATGATCTCATGGTTTGTGAGGGGATTCTCTCTCTCCTCTCTCTCTGCCCCTCTCCCCAACTCTACTCTCCCCCTCTCTCTCAAAATAAATTAAACATTAAAAAAAAGTCAAACTATTTTCCAAAGTGGTACATAATTTTACATTCCCAAGAGCAATGTATGAGGATTTTAGTTTTTTCATATCCTTGCCAACATTTGTTATTGTCTTTTTGATTACAGCTATTCTAATGGGCATATATCAAAACGTTGTTGAACTCCAACAATATTGTTGCATATATTAGTATTTCATTCCTATTTGTTTCTCAGTAGCATTATATTGTATGAATATTCTACTTTCTAAAAAAATTATTCTTCTGTTTATGGATAGTTGAATGGTTTCGAGTTTGAGACCTTATGAATTTGCACAAGTTTTTTTGTGCATATATGTTTTTGTTTCCTTGGGGGTAAATTCCTGGGAATGAATTTGCTAGGTTATAGTGTAGATATATATTTAACTTTATAAGAGGGTGCAAAGTCATTATGCTATTTTATAATCCTAACATCAATGTATGAAAGTTCTAGTTCTCCATACGCTCACCAGCTTTTGGTAACAATCTTTCTTTGTTTTAGCTTCCCTAAAATTATTATTCTTGAAGATGATAATGGCATTGGAGTTATATGTTTTTTAATGTGCTTATATTTTAGAGATATTTAGATATTTTTATAAATGAAATTAAATACTATCTGGAATTTAATTCATAATAATCCAGTTGGTGGGAGGGACAGAATTAAGGTTGAGTTAGATGAAACAAGAGGCCATGAGTTGATGGTTTTGTAGCTGGGAAATGAATATCTGAGTGCTCATTGAACTTTTTCTCTAATCCTGTGTGCTTGAAATATTCATTATAAAATGGAAAAAAAGTTAAGAGTTGAAAAAATGTATGTGTACTTTTTTTTTTAATGAACCAAATATTTAAGCTGTTGAACCAGCCATTGTATTTCATTATGGCACAACTATAATCTCTTTCTTAGGTATTACTTAGCAAATAACTGCCTCACAGCCCTAAAAGATAATAAAGTATCAATGTCTTATACACAATTTCTCCTTAAAAACTATCCTTGATGCGTGTGGTATAAAAACAAGTAAACAAAAACACCATCCTTCTTGTAGTAGAGAATATCATTGTTAAACTCACTAATATAACTCCTTTATTGTCCCATAATTTGATTATCCCAGAGAGAAATAAGTCTTAAAAGTGAGGAAATGTTAGCCATTTAGAGCTTTTTTTTTTTTTTTTTTATTTACTAACTCAGGTAATTCTGATACAAATTAATTCTTTTTTTTAATGTTTTTATTTTATTTTTGAGAGAGAGAGAGAGAGACAGAGTGGGAGTGCAGACGGGGCAGACAGAGAGGGAGACACAGAATCTGAAGCAGGCTCCAGGTTCTGAGCTGCCAGCACAGAGCCTGACTTGGGGCTCAAACTCACGGACAGTGAAATCATGACCTGAGCTAAAGTCGGAGGCTTAACTGACTGAGCCACTCAGGTGCCCCCAGACTAATTCTTATGAGATTTTGATGGTATCAGTTGTACCATTTAAGAAAAATGGGGAATCTACCAGAGAGAAAATAGAATTCATAAACAACTCAACTTTTCTTTTCCTCTGAGCACTTTGATTATCTCAGGAATATGGAAAACTACGTAAAGACATTGTAATCAAATTTTATTAAATCATTAGCAGTATTTTCAATCTCTTAAGGAGACTAAATAACTTGCTCACATAATAGATGAGTAAATGAGAAAGAAACATTATCTTTGGATACAGACTTCTAAAGTATTGTTTTTGTTATTATTTGTTAGAAGTTAGTTTTTATATTTATTAGTCATACCACAACTGCCAACTATTAGCATTCTCATCTATAATGGTTGCCATTTTTAAAAACCACAGTAAGGACAGTCCAAAAAGGATATCATCTAGACCTAGTCATACAAGATAACTGATCTTTCTTATTATGTCAGAGGACAGCTCAGAGAAAATAATTCATTCTAAGTATCATCTCTAAGAATTATTAACATTCTCTTGGGACAGAGAAGGGTCCTGTCGCCTCTTAGTATGTTTGACAGCCAGACTTTCATTTCCAGGCACACAGAGTACTCATTTCAAACTTATAAAGATATCAAGTGGATAATGTCTCTTTTCTTCCCAGGGTTTGATTAATTCTGTGACTTTCTACTTCATGAGGATATGATTTCATGAGAGTCATTTTAAATCCCTAAGTCTGAAATAGAATTGAAGTGCTGCTTTTTTCGTTATTAATTGCAAAATCTTAAAATTCACTTGACTCCTTTTTGAATCTGATATACCAAAAATGACATTCTCCGGGCCTCCTATTTAACTTTATCCTGTACAACTCTAGATTCATGAACTGAACTTAAGCTTGGTTGAATTTTAAGTGATTATGGTAAATGTAAATGGCTCTAGACAGTCCCCAAATCCTGTAACTCCTTAAATGAAGGACTCTTAAATATCTCAAAACTACCTGAAATTACGTGCCTGTCATGCATTATATTAAAAATAACAACATCAGTGACATGTCTATTTCTAAGTGCCTTTTTTGTACAAGAAATACAAATAACTTAGACATGAAAATTTTAAGTTCTCATTTAGTTATTTAATTATTTATTCTTTAAGTAAGCTTCAGGCCTGGCATGGAGCCTCACAACCCTGAGATTAAGACCTGAACTGAGATGAGATTAGGAGTTGGACACTCAATCACTGAGGCACTCAGATGCCCCCAAATGTTAAGTTTTTAAAAGTTTGCTTTATGAATGAGTTTTCTGCAGATTTAAGTATTTAACTTTCCCTTGTTTCAGTAGCCATTATCTAAAAATTATTTACTATTTTCCTCAATATCTTGGGAAAATGTTAAGTTCAAATTATTGAATTACTACATTTAATGACTACTCATTTCAAAACTTTCCATAGATTTTTTTTTCAAGTAGAGACCTTCAAAAACACTGTTTTTTCATGACATCAAAAGTCCTAGCTAAGCTTCATATTTTATTTTTGTATTTGGACTTTTCTCACGGATGTGTCATGCCCAAGGCAAGATTCAGCTGCATATAAAGAATAAAGCATGTCTCCACATAAGTGATTAAGAGATGTTGTGAGACAGTGAAACAAACCAACAATGGTAATTTGTTCCAACTGCTTTTTGAATATTCATTTTTTATAAGCTCTATTTAGACAGTCTCACTACTTGTAAGTGGCAACAGATTAGCTAGTAGATAAGTAACTGGGTTCACTAAAAACATATTAAATTTTGTGAGGGAATTATTTTATCTAGTGAGATTCACAAGTTTTTAGTTTTTATAAGATCTCAAAAATCCATCCTGTGGAATGTCAAGGGTCTGCAGAATTACTATACTTATTTTATAGATGAGAAAAGTGAAGTTCAGGGAAGGTAGGTGACTTTCTCTAATCTGATTCAAACCAGATCTAAGAAGAAAACATTTCCTTTCCACCATATGTGGGGCCTTTCAGCACTGACACTGAGCAAAAATTCTGGGCATGGGTGATATTTGCCCTTTTTAATACAAGCTTGAGCTATAAAATGAAAATAATAAGAGTCCACAAACTCATAACTACAATTTTAAAATCCAAAAAGCCTCAAGATAGTTTTCATAACTCATTTGGCAGTGAAACCTGACATAGCTAAATTAATTTGGTAGCAAAATTTGGCCTGAAATGTAAAGACTACTCATAGCCATTTATTTATATCATTTATAACATTTAGTGTGAATTTCCAACATTTTGTGGTGTAAATATTTATTTATTCATTGCAGGATTCTTTCCCAGACCAAATGGCAGTTGTTTTGTAATACATTGTAAATATGTGGTATTACTTTTAAAAACCTAAAAAAGATAAGGTGCTGAGGGAAGATGGCGGCATAGGAGGACACTGGGCTCACCTCATCCTGCTGATCACTTAGATTCCACCCACATCTGCCTAAATAACCCAGAACTGCCAGAAGACTAGCAGAAGGGACTCTCCAGAGCCAAGCGTAGACAAGAGGCCCAGGGAAGAGGGTAGGAAGGACAGAGAGGTGGTGTGCCGCTACATGGACTGGCAGGAGGGAGCCGGGGCGGTGGAGGGGAAGCCTGCCCGGCAAGGCAGAGCCCCTGAGTCTGACTTGCAAAGGCAGAGGGGCCAGACGGCATGAGTTCTGACAGCCAGCGGGACTTAACATCTGGAATGTTAAAAGTCAACAGCTCTGCTCAGAGAGTGGGAGGGCTAGAGGACAATGGGAGGGAGAGTTGTTGAGCCCCGGAAGACAGAGCTCAGCTCTGCAGGAAACAAAGGCACTGGCAAGCGCCATCTTCCTCTCCCATCCCACAGTCAAAATCCCAAAGGGAACAAGTTCCTGTCACTGAACTTGCTTGCACCAGGCAAACACCCAACACAGTGCTTCTGTGGATCCATCCTTCCAACGGGTCTGTCTCCCTCCCGTGCTGCAGGGCCCGTGCTGCAGGGCCCCTCCTGCAGGGGCAAAGCGAGGCAAAGAGAGCTAAGCCTGCCCCTCCCACCCCTATGCACCCTGTGGATCCACCTTGGCTAATACGCCAGATCCCATCAAAGCAGCACCACAAGCCTGGCAGTGTGCAAGTAGACCAGACATGGGCCACACCACTCCACAGTGAGTCCTGCCCCTGGGAGAGGGGAAGATAAGGGACACATCAGTCTGACTATGGCCCCAACGGCGGGCTGGGGACAGGCATTAGGTCTGACTGTGGCCCTGCCCACCAACACAAGTTACTCCAGACAGCACAGGGGAAGTGCCCTGCAGTTCCGCGCCACTCCAGGGACTACCCAAAATAATGAAATGGAAGAACTATCCTCAAAAGAAACTCCAGGAAGTAGTGACAGCTAACAAATTGGTCAAAAACGATTTAAGCAATATAACGGAGCAAGTATTTGGAATAATAGTCATAAAATTAATCACTGGGCTTGAAAAAAGTATAGATGACAGCAGAGAATCTATTGCTACAGAGATCAAGGGACTAAGAAATAGTCAGGAGGGGCTAAAAAATGCTATAAATGAGGTGCAAAATAAAATGGAGGCGACCACAGGTTGGATTGAAGAGGCAGGGGAGAGAATAGGTGAATTAGAAGATAAAATTATGGAAAAAGAGGAAGCTGAGAAAGAGATAAAAAAAATCCAGGAGTATGAGGGGAGAATTAGAGAACTAAGTGATGTGATGAAACACAATAATGTCTATATAATAGGAATTCCAGAAGAGGAAGAGAGAGAGAAAGGGGCTGAAGGTGTACTTGAACAAATCATAGCTGAGAACTTCCCTGATCTGGGGAAGGAAAAAGGCATTGAAATCCAAGAGGCACAAAGAACTCCCTTCAGACGTACCTCGAATCGATTTTCTTCACGACATATAGTGACACGGGCAAAATACAAGGATAAACAGAAAATTGTGAAAGCAGCTAGGGATAAACATGCTCTAACATACAAAGGGAGACCCATAAGACTAGTTAGTGACAGGCTTATCTACTGAAACTTGGCAGGCCAGAGGAATGACAGGAAATCGTCAATGTGATGAAGAGAAAAAATATGCAGCCAAGAATCCTTTATCCAGCAAGTCTGTCATTCAGAATAGAAAGAGAGATAAAGGTCTTCCTAAACAAACAAAAACTGAAGGAATTCATCACCACTAAACCAGCCCTACAAGAGATCCTAAGGGGGATTCTGTGAGTAAAATGTTGCAAGGACCACAAAGTACCAGAGACATCACTACAAGCATGAAACCTACAGACATCACAATGACTCTAAACCCATATCTTTCAATAATAACACTGAATGCAAATGGACTAACCGCTCCAACCAAAAGACATAGGGTACCAGAATGGATAAAAAAACAAGACCCATCTATCTTCTGTCTACAAGAGACTCATTTTAGACCTGAGGACACCTTTAGATTGAAAGTGAGGGGATGGAGAACTATCTATCATGCTACTGGAAGTCAAAAGAAAGCTGGAGCAGCCATACTTACATCAGACAAACTAGACTTTAAATTAAATGCTGAAGAAGGGCATTATATAATAATTACAGGGTCTATCCATCAGGAGGAGCTAACAATTATAAATGTCTATGCACCAAACATGGAAGCCCCCAAATATATAAAACAATTAATCACAAACATAAGCAACCTTATTGATAAGAATGTGGTAATTGCAGGGGACTTTAATACTCCACTTACAACAATGGATAGATCATCTAGACACAGGATCAATAAAGAAACAAGGGCCCTGAATGATACATTGGAACAGATGGAATTGACAGATATATTTAGAACTCTGCATCCCAAAGCAACAGAATATACTTTCTTCTCGAGTGCACATGGAACATTCTCCAAGATAGATCATATACTGGGTCACAAAACAGCCCTTCATAAGTATAAAAGAATTGAGATCATACCATGCACACTTTCAGACCACAATGCTATGAAGCTTGAAATCAACTACAGGAAAAAGTCTGGAAAACCTCCAAAAGCATGGAGGTTAAAGAACACCCTACTAAAGAATGAATAGGTCAACCAGACAATCAGAGAAGAAATTTAAAAATATATGGAAACAAATGAAAATAAAAATACAACAATCCAAACGCTTTGGGATGCAGTGAAGGCAGTCCTGAGAGGAAAATACATTGCAATCCAGGCCTATCTCAAGAAACAAGAAAAATCCCCAATACAAAATCTAACAGCACACCTAACGGAAATAGAAGCAGAACAGCAAAGACACCCCAAACCCAGCAGAAGAAGAGAAATAATAAAGATCAGAGCAGAAATAAACAATATAGAATCTAAAAAAACTGTAGAGCAGATCAATGAAACCAAGAGTTGGTTTTTTAAAAAATAAACAAAATTGATAAACCTCTAGCCAGGCTTCTCAAAAGAAAAGGGAGATGACCCAAATAGATAAAATAATGAATGACAATGGAATTATTACAACCAATCCCTCAGAAATAAAGCAATATCAGGGAATACTGTGAAAAATTATATGCCAACAAACTGGACAACCTGGAAGAAATGGACAAATTCCTAAGTACCCACACACTTCCAAAACTCAAACAGGAAGAAATAGAAAACTTGAATAGACCCATAACCAGCAAAGAAATTGAATCAGTTATCAAAAATCTCCCAACAAGTAAGAGTCCAGGACCAGATGGCTTCCCAGGGGAATTCTATCAGACATTTAAAACAGAGATAATACCTATCCTTCTCAAGCTATTCCAAAAAATAGAAAGGGAAGGAAAACTTCCAGACTCATTCTATGAAGCCAGCATTACTTTGATTCCTAAACCAGACAGAGACCCAGCAAAAAAAAGAGAACTATAGGCCAATATCCCTGATGAATATGGATGCAAAAATTCTCAATAAGATACTAGCAAATCGAACTCAACAGCATATAAAAAGAATTATTCACCATGATCAAGTTGGATTCATTCCTGGGCTGCAGGGCTGGTTCAACATTCGCAAATCAATCAGCGTGATACATCACATTAATAAAATAAAAGATAAGAACCACATGATTCTGTCAATCCATGCAGAAAAAGCATTTGACAAAATTCAGCATCCTTTTTTAATAAAAACCCTCGAGAAAGTCAGGATAGAAGGAACATACTTAAACATCATAAAAGCCATTTATGAAAAGCCCACAGCTAATATCATCCTCAATGGAGAAAAACTGAGAGCTTTCCCCCTGAGATCAGGAACACGACAGGGATGTCCACTCTCACCGCTGTTGTTTAACATAGTGTTGGAAGTGCTAGCATCAACAATCAGACAACAAAAGGAAATCAAAGGCATCAACATTGGCAAAGATGAAGTCAAGCTTTCACTTTTGCAGATGACGTGATATTATACATGGAAAACCCAATAGACTCCACCAAAAGTCTGCTAGAACTGATACATGAATTCAGCAAAGTCGCAGGATACAAAATCAATGTACAGAAATCAGTTGCATTCTTATACACTAATAATGAAGCAACAGAAATGCAAATAAAGAAACTGATTTCGTTCACAATTGCACCAAGAAGCATAAAATACCTAGGAAATAAACCTAACCAAAGATGTAAAAGATCTCTATGCTGAAAACTATAGAAAGCTTATAAAGGAAATTGAAGAAGATATAAAGAAATGGAAAAATATTCTGTGCTCATGGATTGGAAGAATAAATATTGTTAAAATGTCAATACTACCCAAAGCTATCTACACATTCAGTGCAATCCCAATCAAAATTGCACCAGCATTCTTCTCGAAGCTAGAACAAGCAATCCTAAAATTCATATGGAACCACAAAAGGCCCCAAATAGCCAAAGTAATTTTGAAGAAGACCAAAGCAGAAGGCATCACAATCCCAGACTTTAGCCTCTACTACAAAGCTGTAATCATCAAGACAGCATGATATTGGCACAAAAACAGACACATAGACCAATGGAATAGAATAGAGACTCCAGAATTGGACCCACAAAAGTATGGCCAAGTAATCTTTGACAAAGCAGGAAAGAACATCCAATGGAAAAAAGTCCCTTTAACAAATGGTGCTGGGAGAACTGGACAGTAACATGCAGAAGAATGAAACTAGACCACTTTCTTACACCATTCACAAAAATAAACTAAAAATGGATAAAGAACCTGAATGTGAGACAGGAAACCATCAAAACCCTAGAGGAGAAAGCAGGAAAAAACCTCTCTGACTTCAGTTGCAGCAATTTCTTACTTGACACATCCCCAAAGGCAAGGGAATTAAAAGCAAAAATGAACTACTGGGACTTCTTGAAGATAAAAAGCTTCTGCACTGCAAAGGAAACAATCAACAAAACTAAAAGGCAACCAATGGAATGGGAAAAGATATTTGCAAATGACAATCAGACAAAGGGCTAGTATCCAAAATCTATAAAGAGCTCACCAAACTCCACACCCAAAAAACAAATAATCCGGTGAAGAAATGGGCAGAAAACATGAATAGACACTTCTCTAAAGAAGACATCCAGATGGCCAACAGGTACATGAAAAGATGCTCATCAGGGTCCTCATCAGGGAAATACAAATCAAAACCACACTCAGATACCACCTCACGCCAGTCAGAGTGGCTAAAATGAACAAATCAGGACACTATAGATGCTGGTGAGGATGTGGAGAAATGGGAATCCTCTTGTGCTGTTGGTGGGAATGCAAACTGGTGCAGCTGCTCTGGAAAGCAGTGTGGAGGTTTCTCAAAAAATTAAAAATAGACCTACCCTATGACCCAGCAATAGCACTACTAGGAATTTACCCAAGGGATACAGGAGTGCTGATGCATAGGGGTACTTGTACCCCAATATTTATAGCAGCACTTTTAACAATAGCCAAATTATGGAAAGAGCCTAAATGTCCATCAACTGATGAATGGATAAAGAAGTTGTGGTTTATATACACAACGGAATACTATGTGGCAATGAGAAAGAATGAAATATGGCCTTTTGTAGCAACGTAGATGGAACTGGAGAGTGTGATGCTAAGTGAAATAAGTCATTCAGAGAAAGACAGATACCATATGTTTTCACTTTTATGTGAATCCTGAGAAACTTGACAGAAGACCATGGGGTAGGGGAAGGAAAAAAAAAAAAAGGTTAGAGAGGGAGGGAGCCAAAACATAAGACACTCTTAAAAACTGAGAACAAACTGAGGGTTGATGGGGGGTGGGAGGGAGGGGGTGTGTGTGATGGGTATTGGGGAGGGCACCTGTTGGGATAAGCACTGGGTGTTGTATGGAAACCAATTTGACAATAAATTTCATAATAAAAAAAATAAATTAAAAAAATAAATAAAAATCACACATCCTCAAAAAATAAAAATAAAATAAAAAAATAAATAAAAACCTAAAAAATTCTGAACTGATATACATCTAGTTCCAAGGGTTTTAGACAAGAAATTATAGACCTGAATAATGAATAATAATAAGAATAACAATAATAATAACAATGATAGTAAAGGTTGAGTTCTATAGTTTATCCTATCTTATTTTTTCCTTAAGATTTTATTTTACTTTACTTATTTTATTTTATTTTATTTTATTTTATTTTATTTTATTTTATTTTAACTCTACACCCAACACGGAACTTGAACTCACAACCCTGAGATCAAGAGTCACATGCTCCATTAACTGAGGCAGTCAGGTGCCCCTCACATTGTACTTTTTTATAAAATAATTTTTACAAAATAATTATATATATATATATATATATATATATATATATATATATACTTCCTAACTTCTTTAAATAGGTTTGCCCTCATTATATATCTATTTATAAGGCAGGGAAAATGTGACTGAACTCTTGACTTCATGAAAATTTTTGGATAAATGCATATTAGACATCAAACTGAGTTTTAACTTCTTAAATAGGAAATTACTTCAACTAGAAATAGAGAATGCTGTTTTGTATACATGGGTATATGTATGTGTGTGTGTGTGTGTTTCTTTTTTCTGAGCTTTTCTTAAATCTAAGCCTCTCTGGTGATTTTATTTAAATAGGGATGGCATTACATTTTTACTTTGTTCTGTTAATATATTTAGACAACTGTAATAAATTAAGGGTCTTAGTGACCAGTGTTATGAAACTGCTTAGGATTCCAGCAGATACTAAGAAAATGACAGGGTATAATTCTCATGTAAGCATAAAAATGTTTCTTTGTCTCATAAATTACAGATGATCAGTTGTACATATTTAATCAAGAGATTACTTTCTAGAAAATTTTAAATTTAAATCAAGTTTTCAAATATTAGTTGTTTTCTAGCTCAGTAGTTTTCAATCTCCTTTTTCCACCTCAAAACCCATTGAGGATACAGCTTATTCCCTTCAGTAACAGCAAATAACAAAATAAATTATTATTTATACAACCAGCAACCATTCCCATGCCTGGGGCCCAGCAGAGCCAGACAGTGTATCAGTTTGAGTTTTAACAATCATCCAACACATTTAATATATTTCCGTTTACATGTTCTGAATGCTTCCTACAGCTTGCACTTTGCTGGCCTACATTGGAGGCCTAGGGTGAAAGGAATCTAGAATGGACAGAAGAGATAGATAATAAATATCAGCTACAGCCTTGAGACTATGTGCAGCAGTAGTGACTGTAGTTTGTCCCATTAACCTTCCTGAATTGAGTCTTTTGTAGAGATTGTGGCCAGCCACTATCTTGAGGGTCCTGGACTGGACTTAATGCAGGGCAACAAATGGATCTTGTGGTACAAGGGGTGGACTATAATAAACATTTCTTGTGCTCAGCCTTACATGCTTTCAGTCATCTTTCATTCCAGCCATTACCATGGCAACCAGCTTTGCCCAGCTCTGACACCACCCTGCCTAGGCTCTGCCAATTACTTCTTGCTTTCTGCCCTGGAGCCTCTGTGATGCCTCAGGGTGAGACATACCCAGGAGTTTACAATCTAAATGCTCACAATTTAAAGGAGCTAATATCCTTCTGAAAACAGTATTACTGATGGGGAATGGGATGGATAAATGCTCCCACCATGCTTTAGGAAGACAGTTCTGAGAGATATTTTATAGCTCCTCGGAATGTCCCAGGAATATCAAGCCACAGGCACCTACAAAGATGATCAGCTTGATAACATGTACTTTATTTCCTTCTTTCTCTTCTGTTTTTTTGATCACTTCCCAAATAAACTCCCTCATGGGGAGATCCAGGATTAGTCTTGTCCATTACATGGTTTATCAATGGCTCCTAAGACTACACTCAGGCTTGATGATTTGCAAGAAAGACTCAACAGAACTCAGAAAAACTGATTATGGGTTACTACAGTGAGACGATCCAGATTCAAATCAGTAAATAAGAATGATGCATGGGACAAAGTCGAGGAAAAATCAGGCACAAGTTTTCAGGTGTTTCTTCCTAATGGAGTTGCATAGGGATGCACTTCATACTCTATACAATGATATGTGACAACACACATGAAATATTGCCAGATATAGACACTCAAGCCTTGGTATCCAGGATTATTACTGCAAATCAGTCAGGTAGGCAGGAAATGCTCATAGGATGAACCTTAACTACTCAGACTCCAACTCCCCAGAGGTCAAACTGATACAACATGATCCAGGGCCTCAGGCATACAAAAGCATGCCTAACAGGCAGGATATTCTAAAGGCTCAGAAATTGTCACCCAGGAGCTAGCCCAGGGCCAGTCCTATAAAGATAGGCTTTCTTTGGAATGTACAGGGTTTGAGCAACCCAACCTGCTGACTTAATCCTTTAATGCACACATATAGTCTTTATTTCCTATCTAGAGGATAAGGTCCTGAAAGGAAAGAAGTATATATATATATATATATATATACATATATATACACACACACACAGTTCCCCCAAGTGAATACATACTTTGTTGTCCCTTTGCCAGAGTCAAAACAAATGAGCATTCCTGAATACCTGAACCTAGTTTTCTCCCAAGAACATGTTTTAAAAATACTCTGGGGTTGTGGTATTAAGACAGTTTGACATCCATGTTGACTGCATGCAGTTATTATTCACTGAGAAAAGCTCAAGGGTTCCCACTCTTGTTGACTCTCTGCTTCAAATCTGGATCAGGGTCAAGGGCAAGAATATTTTATTAGATTACAGTACCAAGGGAGAATTTCACTGTTAATGCAGAAGGGTAAAAAGTCCAACCTTTCCCAGAATCATCTCTTTTTGACTCTTCCTTCCATCCATGAACCCCAAACCAATTAAGTCAGAACATCTGGAGGCGGACACCAAGATCCCAGGTGATAAGAATCCTTTTGGCTTTACTTAGATGTAACCTGTTACAGCCTAGGCCTCACTCAAAGTGTGGTCCATGGACCAGCAACATTGACTTCACCTGGGAGCTTGTTAGAAATGCAGAATCTCAGGCCATACCCAGCTATCTCAGCCCCTACTCAGAACCCACATTTTAACAAGATATTTAGGTGACTTATTTGCATATTTTCAGAAGCTGTGACCTAGGCAATAGGATTCCTCCTAATACTCTAGGGCTCCATATGAAGGTTAGAGACCAAATCTCCAGTTGGTAAGTATTCCTTGGCCTGGCATATTTCTTTCTTGTAGATGATTTGGTGAAGGATGGAATCAGGTTCCTGCCATTTTCATTTCACTCAGTATATCATCTTTACTTAAGTTATTTGCAGGGGGTAAAGAGAGGAATGGAGAGGTGCCAGAATTGATTCTATAAATGACATCAATTTACATAATAAGATATATTAATAGTGGCTTCTCATGATACTCAAAAAACTTATTTTCTTACAAAGTAAGAAATAAGGTTTCAGGGAATTGGCTAAAAAATCTTCTGTGGCTTTTAATGAATGGAAGTTAGGGGGAATAAAAGGTCAGTAATTAAAATCCCGTGGTCATGACACTTGGGCACTAAACTATTAAATGGTGGTCTCAGTTACAGAAAAATCTGCCCATCTCAGGTTCTCTGAGCTGACCAGCCTCTGGGCCATTCCACCCGCAACAGCCTTAAAGTAGGACTTGAGGTTTTAAGGTAATGGCTTACAAAACTCAGACTTTGATAATGCTGCTAATGAATCTTAGCACACTTACTATGTGCTAAGCATTGTTCTAAGAGTTTTAAAAGTATCAATTCATTTAATCCTCACAATTGTTTGAGATACTATTATTATTCCTTTTATAGGTAGGAAGACTGAGATACAGAGAGATTATACAAATGGTAAAGGCAGGATTCAACCCAAGGTTGTCTGATATCTTCTACACAAGACAGTAAACTTCATTGCATAGAGAATCAATATGGCAAAGGAAAAGAGACCATCTGACTCTCTCTTTTGCCCATCTGGGGAGCATTTGTAAGTTCTACAATTAGATGGGAGAAAAATATTCCTTTAGTATATATTTTACCTCCCGATGCAATGCCTTTAGAACTTTAATGTGCATACAAATGAGTCAGAGATCTTGTTAAAATGCAGATTTGGACTTGAAGATCTAGAGTAGAGCCCAAGATTCTACATTTCTAACAAGCTCCCAGGTAATACTGATGCTAATGGTCCAGAATCCACACTTTGAGTAGCAAGGCCATAGGATGCACAAATATATTTTTTTAATGCATAAACTCATAGGCTCACCTCTTGTTAAATAGATTTTGTAAGAAGCATTTAATCTAGAGGCCTTTGAGGCTGCTTCTAATTGTTCATAGGATTTAAAAATGCTCTCCAGATGGGCAGAGGGAGAGTCAGATGGTTTCTGATGCTATGTGGTGATAATTGGAATCTTTTTTATTCTTGTAATTTAGTATCACTGATATGTTTAGGATGGAGGCATTCCAAAGTATGTTTCTTACCTCATTGATGATAAAAGTTGCTAATATTATTTCCTTAGTTGGTACCTAACTTGCTTAACATTTCAGACTTTACCTAAAATAATAAACATGTTAACCAAATGGATAGTAAAGAACAGTGATTTAATTTCACTGTAGATAAAAGTAAATTTTATTACACTCTGTTATAAGGAAAACAAACAATAATAACAGTGTTTTATAACATTATTTTGAAAAGATGCTAAAGTTTAGATTTAAAAAGTAGGACTACAGCATGTAGATTTTTTTAAGTTTACTTATTTTGGGAGAGAGAGCGAACAAACGAACAATAGAGGGAGAGAGAGAGAATCCCAAGCAGCCTCCAAGCCCAGTGTGGAGCCTGACTCAGGGTCCAATCCTACAACAGTGAGATCATGACCTGAGCTGAAATCAAGAGTCAGACACTTAACCAACTGAGCCACCCAGGCACCCGCTGCATGTAGATTAATTAGATTAAATCCTATTTATTACCTACATGGCATGAGGAAGCAAAATTGCAAAATAATATCCTTTTTAAAAGTTGGGTGAACATCAAAGGTATTTTTGTAATCTGATGTTTTGTTAAAAAAAGAAAGTGAACAGTTTCACACCAGCATGTATAAAATGATACCAACAGTACACACAGAAGAAAGAGACAAGGATATGTACTGAGATTATCAATAGTTATACATGGATGGTAGGATTAGGGATTGTGTATTTCTACAATGTAATTTGTAGAAACTTTTTTCTACAATGAACATATAATCAAGGGAAAATATTAGATTTAACTTTAAAGAAAATAGTGTGATCTGTAATCTTTTTATTTTAGCAAGCCAAGAAAAATATGTTATTCTGGCCAACAAGGCTGACTTAGTTAACACCAGCAAATCAGTAGTAGGGTTTCCCCCCCAACAATAACTTATTTGTCATCAAGCTAAAGATTTTTAAATTGTTCTTCTTTGCAAACTCTTAGCACCTCAAAATTATTTTCAAATTCCCAACAGTTAATTCTATACTGCCATGTTTTGCTTTTATTCTGAAGCTTAAAAATTCCCTAATTAATACTTTAATATTCCCTGGGGAGGGGGGGAATGTATCAACATAGACACAAACTGTTAGCTGATTAACTTCTTTACTTTCTAAGAGAGAGGCATGAACATCAGATAGAAAATATTTATGACCAACTTTCTTACTTGTGAGAGTAAGGATTTTGAAGCCAATATAAAATAAATACTTTTTACACACATATGGAAATAAGCATTAGCCCTGTGTGTGCGTGCTAAACATTTTAAATTGATTAAATGAGGGTTCCACTTTGTTCTTTTTTTTTTTTTAAACTGGAAAAAGCCTAGATTTATCCAAAAAGGTGGTCATGTGTTCTTGATCTCTTTTCAATACTTCAATATTCCTAGTGAAAACTGCATAGGTCAGAGTCCATTTGTAGAGGCAGAATCAACTCTAGCTAGTTTAAGCAGGGTATTTAGTGGCTCATGGAATTGTTGGCAGAGCTGAAATAACAGACTTCAGTATCATTCCTGGGTCATTTCCTAAAGGCATATCACAGGAACTGGGCTGTCAAGGCAGCTGACGCCCCGACACAATCAGGGAGCTGCCTGTTAAATTGGGCAGCTTGATCCATGCTTCTCCAGTACAGTACACTCCAGCCAATGGACACAACTGCACCCTGCCTCTCTCCCTACTTATCTCCATTCCAATTCAAGTATTGAAAGTGCATCTGCATGGTAGAATCTAACTCATATCCAAATCCTTAGATGCAAGGAACTCTTAGAAATGTAGTTCATAATTTCTGAGCCTCTTCAGGGTGGGAAGAGACAAAAAGAAGTCAGAATGAATGGTGAGTTAGCCAATTGGGCTCCATTACAGAATTTATATAGTCACCTACAATTGGGTTATACACCATAATGAGATAGCAAGTGTATTTGCTTTTGGCTGAAATTGTATCAGTTTTGTCTCCTTCATTTTAGATCTCTTTCCTCCAATCCATTAGGCATTGATTTCAACTTAATTTTACCTATTTCTAAATTCTTGGGGATCCCTTACTATAATTCTCATGATCCAACAATTGTTTTTTCTCAGTAGAAGCAGTTTGTCTTGTAGGCAAAATCTTTCAAAACATGGAATCCATGTGGAGGAAGTAGGATACAACAATAAAATTATTCCTTGTTCTAAATTAAGGAAACATTGGTATAAACACATCCAATAAAATAAATAAATGGCCTAATCAAGGGTAGATAGTTTTCTCCCATTGTTTAAAAAAACCAGGGAATGGTCCAGCAGTTCCTTGTGAACATGAAATTTCTTAAGATTCAAGTTCATCATGTTTAATTAAGAAAGTTGAGTTCCACCTCTTCTACTGCCTCAGAGTGGAAGAGTTTTTAGTGAAAAGGACAAAATTAGGAAGGATACATACAAGCAAGCAACATGGTCATGCAATGCTTTTCCAAGAAAGTCAAAATTATTTCCACTTATAAATATATAAAAATTAAATCTCTGTATCAGTGCACCTCTCTTTTTGCAAATCTTATTTGCTTTAGAAATTTGAAAGTCAAGTTCAAATCCAAAATTGTCATGAGTACCTACAGCCCACATTCATAATGAATGAAATTTCAAATTTCATAAGATGTCTGGGTAAGAAGCTTCATAATTTGTCACTCCATAGTCCCTCAAGATGCCATGCCTGATTCATTTGGGACATTTAGAACCAGAACTTGAAGCTTCAGGAGTAAGGACTTCCAGAAGGAAACTCTGCAGCCCTTTTCACAATCAAAGCCATGTGAATCTTCTGCGTGGGCTGGGTCACTTACTAGTTGCTCACTAGCTGTCTACAGACAGCTCCATAGATGATAGAGCAGAAACTCCTTGGATTCAGACACACCAGACACTGCTCCAGATTCTGATCCTGGAACTCACTTCCAATTTCATGCTTCTTTTATCATCTAGATTTCAAGACCTAGAACACTGCTTATGTGCCTTGGTTAATGAAAAGCTTTTTCTCATTCCTTCAGCACCTCCACTAAAGGACAGCTCTCCAAAGGCCCTGGTCTAGGAGGAATGCTGCTTTCTCAGTGGACAAAATTCTTAGAACTGTATAAGGAAAGTAAGGCTGTATGACATTGCATCATATCATTCTCCCACCTGGTCTTCAAGTGGGGCAGGTGCCTACAAGGGATGCTGTTCAGTAATGTCTGAACTCACATACAGGGGAACTTAGCAAAGCTATGTGCGCCAGGCATACAGTGGAATCAATAAACGTTAGTTATTTTGATCACACTATTAGCAAATGGTGGGGCTGGGATTTAAACAAAAGCATCCCACGTGTTTAATCATTTACCTCCTACTGTCCCATATATGTAAACTGAGCATCAAGAACAGTCTTAAGCCCCATAGTTACTCTGTAGATATCTGGAAATAAGACTTTCTAATGCAAAGATCTGATAGTGCTCCTTTGCTTCATAACCTTTGATGTCTCACGATCACCTTCACAAAGAGGCCAACTTCCCTTAACATGACATTTGGGGTCTCTCACCATCTCATCCCAGTCACTGTTCTCCAAACACCCCAAAATCCAGCCCAATACTCCCTTCACCATAGCAGCACTCCCAGCTTGTTCAAATCTTTGTTCATGCTCTTCCACTTGAAATGCTATTTTCCAACTTCCCTACCTAATGTCACCCCAACAATAAAACTTTCTCGGAAAGCCCTCTTCCAGTCCCAATTCTATCCTGCTGAATTGTTGGTTCATCTCTATTCTCCCACAGGAGGTTTCTCACATCTCCATTATAGCACTAACTACACTGTATTAAAGTCTCATAGTTTTTATGTGAGCCTTTCTGAAAGGATTGGACATTCCTTGAAAGGAGGACCACAAGCAATACTTGTTTGAAAAGTATGCATAAGACAATTATTATTATATAGCAGGCACTATGTTCATTATAGTTCATCAGCTATGACTTATGAATATTAATTTGGGTTAATTTGAGTGGTCCTCCAGCTAAAGGGTTCTCTTTTCTCCATTATATCATGCCTCAGTTTGGGCTCAGAAGCAAACTCTGAGACAATGATTCAAGTGAAAGCAGTTTTTATGTAAAGTGCAGGAAGCCCTGGGTAGGAGATGAGGAAGTGAGACAAAGAAAGGAAGGGAGCAACAAAGTGTCTGTTATCAAACTACCTATCATTATGGGCAACTGGAGCGTAGTGCTGCTAGGAACTTCGGGAAATAGTGTAATGTATACACTTCAAAGTTGTACACCCTAGAGGAAGGATTATGTTGAGTATTTGTACACCATGTCCTATCAGTCCTTGGTTGACAGAGCTCAGGTGTTTTAATTCCCCATTCCTTCCTTCTAGCCTATCCCCTTTGTATCTGGGCAGAGCACTTTGTTTCAGAAAAGCCCTCAAGCAAAGAGGTGGAGATACCAGCAGCTGGAAGCAGGCTAGAGCGTGCTTAAGTGGCAGAAGGAGGAATCTGGGCAAGACACTGACAGCATGTGCTACAATGCCACTCTGAAATTCCCAGGGTTGTGGCGGAGAAATGTGAGTTAGAATTTTGGAAGGCTTCATGTCATTCTCACTTGATAGCAGAGTTTCTTAACTCTTAAAACATAACACAAATTCCCTGTCTTTGGAGCTAAAGAATATAGGTGGTTAAAAGCCTAAAAGTAATATGAAGCTGAACCAGTGGGTAGAATCTAATATAAATTGGTACTGGCATTAGGTCTGCATTATAGATGAGGTTATAACTTCAAGGAACAGGTGAATATCCACTATAAATCACAATTTTTAAAAAAAAAAATCTTTAGTTAAATGAGCACAAATTGCAACTAGAAAGCATGGCTTTTACTCATGGATAGAAGCCAAATAAATATAAAGACATTTAAAGATCAAGTTAATAAAGGAGTTAGCAGATAGGATCTGGGAGAGTACACTCCAAAGGAAAAAGTATTAAGAACTTGAATAGCCATCTGACACAACTGTGCTTGTGGTCTAAATATCTTTCTGGGTTTTCATAAGGGAGTTTTATGGAGAACAAACCAATATAAGAGCAAACTATAAATGGCTGGAATCTATGATAACAGCTTATGGGGAATAGTAGTGCTATGTTATTTCTTTAATGTTCCCCAGCAGTGTTCTTACAGGTATTTTACTAAGCAAAATGTGAGTTTTAAAAATAAGTTCTTGCATGGAGCTGTCAGGTTTACTCCATTCAGAGCATGCCATATCTGTATAGGCAGTACAGCGTAGGCAGGTAGTGTAAATAAAGAACTGAGTTGATTGAAAACATCAACACATGTAAAAGGTAGCCAAATTAAAAAAGAAAAAGAATTCTATTCCCCAAACAGGATATATGTGATATTAATATCTCATAATAAAGAATGTGGCAGCATATTTCATAACATGAAAATATGAAAATGGGGATCAGAACAGCTAAAGGTGGCAGTGTCTTTCTAACAACATTGTCCAGGGGAGACAACACTGACCACAAGGAAAGTAGATATGCTTACTAAAGGGCAGTATACCCTGCTCTGAGTCAGAAATGAATCATCCAGCTTCCTGATATATCTGGCCATACTATAAACCTCCCTTTGTTCTGACTTTGTGCTCCCAAAGCAACCAACTGATTTATGTCCACACAGGCTTTAAGATATCTCGAAACCAGGAAGAGCTTCCTGGAGGATAGATGTGAACATGTTGTAATAGAATAGCCCCCAGCATAAACTGATAATTTGATATGTGTTGTTCTTAGTCTAAGTCATATCACTTGAGTCAGCCGGCTTTTTTAGTAGGCTGGAAAAGTGAAGCTCCTGGGTCACAATGCTAAGTGGCAGACTCTGAAGGCTGGTGATATCACCAAGGTAGGGTCAATAGATGGGAAAACCAGCCAATCAACCCCCACACAGATGACCTCCATACCTTTAAACTGGACAACTGGACAGTATTACCCATATTAGCAGTAAATGTGGAAAAAAAATACAAAAAACCTCTGAAAACACAGAGGCAAAGAGGGCCAGTACAGTATGAAGAGTCCAGATTTTGGAGAGAGGATACCAGGATACTTCATACCTCTACCTTCATTGCAGAAGGAAATAATTACAGTATCTGCTCCTGCCATGGCACCAGAACTTATAGAGACAAATAAACATTGTCTTCCAAGTTCATCCTAAAAATCTATATATTCTTTTAAAAAAAAAAAAGTTCCTGTTCAAAATACTTTTTTGGAACTTTACCCTAGGAATTTCCCTCAGAACCATTTTCCAGGCTACAAAACAAACTCTGTCACAATTACCAGGATTCCACCTCAGTTTGCAGCAAGAAATAACCTTTCCCTGTTTAGTCACCCACTTTGGCCATCATACTATGCTTAAGTGACAACTTTGTATGGTTTATAACTGCAACATGAATCTCCCCAACTCATGGCTCCTTTTCCACAGCCCACAAGCATGGCTAGATTCTCTGGACTTTGTTGCACTTAGCTCTAGCTCTGTATCTTTACACTGCCACAAACCCTGGAAAGAGTAGTTTGCATTTCTCTTTTGTTATCCTTCCTTAACTACTCATTATCTGCAACCTGACTTCCAATTCCTCTACTCTACTAAATTCCTTTGTCAAAGTTCACCAATGGCTTTCTAAAAGCTAAACCCAACAGCTTCTTGTCACACCTCATTCTGCATCTCTAGAGCATTTGCTCCAATGACTGGCCCCTCCTGACACACCTTTCTTGGTATCTATGCCAATCATTCCTTCTGGTTCTCCTCCTGTTTCTCTGCTTACACTTTGGTCTGTTTTGATTCTTTTTTCTTAGATGCATTCCTTCCCAGAGTTCTGGCTTTGGGTCTCTTCTCATTTTATATTCTTTCTCAGGGAATATTTAGGCATCCTGTGGCTTAACATAGTTGCCTCTTGAAACAATCTCTGTAGCTCTAACTCCTCTGGGTTTGAGAGTCAACAGCTTGCAGGACATCTAAGTGCAGCTGTCCTTAGATGTTTCAAATACCACGTGTCAAAATCTAAACATATTGTCTCATCTCTCTACCCATACCTCAGCCAGGGCTACCGACTATATCATCTACATGTGGCCTCTCCATGTGATGACTCTTCTTTTTCACAGCTTGGTGACTTTCGACAAGAATCAGTGTCCAAAGAGAACCAGGTGGAAGCTATATCCCCTTTATCACCTAGGTTCAGAAGTCAGATAGTGTCACCTCTGGTATTTAAAGGCCCAACCAAATTCTAAGGGGAGGAAACACAGGACCTACTTTTGGATGGGAGAAACATCACCATCACATTCTAAGAAGAGCATGTATGACTCATCTTGTCACCACCATCTCAAAAACTGCAATCTGACATATTACCTTTCTGCTCCTTTCATAGTGCTATTCAGCTCTCAGGGACACCATTTACTTGGCAGAGAGTTGTGTGGGAAACAACTCACATAAAATACATTTGTGTGGCTCAGGATCTCCTCAACTCTCATCTGGATATTGTTTTCTTTGTCTTTGCTTTTTCATTTCCAATCCACCCTTCTTACCATTCTCAACCCGAAATTCTTCCTAAAATAAAAATCATAACCATAATAATCATCATAATAGTGAACTTTTATTGAACACTGAGTATCAGACAATTCAGTTCAATTCCATGTAAGCATTAACTCATACAATCTTTAGAGCAGTGTTAAAAGCTAGGCCCTGTTATCACTCCATTGCACAAATGAGGAAAATGAGATCTTGGAAGTTAAAGTAACATGCTTAAGAGCCTACACCTAAAGAATGGTAGAGGGGCACCTGGATGACTTGGTTAAGTGTCTGACTCCTGATTTTGGCTCAGGTCATGATCTCATGTTCCTGAGATGGAGCCCAGTTCCTTCTGATAGCGCAGAACCTGCCTGGGATTATCTCTCTCTCTGTCCCTCCCCCATGTACACTCTCTCCCTCCCTCCCACTCCCCCTCCCTCCCTCCCTCCTTCTCTCTCTCTCAAAATGAATAAACTTAAAAAAAAAAATGGTGGAGCTAGGGTTGGTACTAGAAAATCTAACTTCCTTAGCACCTATACTGGCGCCTCCAATTCCAATAACATAATTTCTCTGATTAAAAATTTCTCAGGGCACCTGGCTGGCTCAGTCAGTGTAGCATGCAACTCTTGGTCTCAGGATTGTGAGTTTGAGCCCCACATTCGGTATGGGCATGGATGGGCAATGACTTAAAAGAGATGACTTAAAAGATGACTTAAAAGAGATGACTTAAAAAAAAACTTTAAAAAAACTTCTCTAGATCCACATTCACTACATTAACATTTTTTAATGTTGGTGTCTCCTTTCCCAGCCTAGTCATTCACCTTAGCTTTTTTGTCCCTTTATCTTACAATCTGGTCACGCCTGACTTTTTCTTTTTTTCATTTTTATTTTTATTTTTTTTAATTTTTTTTTCAACGTTTATTTATTTTTGGGACAGAGAGAGACAGAGCATGAACGGGGGAGGGGCAGAGAGAGAGGGAGACACAGAATCGGAAACAGGCTCCAGGCTCTGAGCCATCAGCCCAGAGCCCGACGCGGGGCTCGAACTCACGGACCGCGAGATCGTGACCTGGCTGAAGTCGGACGCTTAACCGACTGCGCCACCCAGGCGCCCCACGCCTGACTTTTTCTTATTCCTCATAAATTCAACTTAATGCCCTTTGAGTTTGCTCATCCTTGTGCCTCTTCCTAAAAAGCTATTATCCCATTTTTCTGGCTTGTCAAGACCATCATAAGCCTTACCTCTACTATTAAGACTTCATTTATTCTCCATGACCCCAACACTCTGCCTTGTGCAAAGCAGGTACTCAATGTAAGTTTTTTAGGCTGAAGAATATTATATACATGCCTCTGCATAGGAAATTTTTTTGCAAATAAACTAAAAAATATTTCTTGGACTTGCACTTTCAGAAACTAGAAAATAGTAACTTCTTGGCATCAGAGCTGGGATCCGACCTGATTCTCTTGCAGAAAGACTCAATACCCTGTCCACTGGATCATTCAGGTATTGTGCCCATTTTCAGAGAAACAAACAAAAATAAACACAGTAAGTTAGATGTTACAACAGATTTTAATGTTTTGAATTATATAAAGTACAAGGGAATTAAGGGAATGATTATTTCTGCCTTAGTGCAATCAGTTCAGGAGAGCAAAGTAAAAGAGGAATTTCAAGCAGAGGAAAAAGCAGGAGAGACAGTATAATGGTGAGAATGTGCACAGGATGTCCAGGTAAATGACAGTGAGAAATTTTCAGGGAAGAATGGGTGAAGGCAAGTCTGGAGAGATGAGCTCAGTGAAATTATAAAGGGTGGGTTTGGAGGGGGGTTATTTGTTTTTTGTTTTTGGTTGTTATTGTTGGTTTTTATTTTCCTTTCTGTGCTAAGATGTACAGATTTCATTCAGAGGGCGATGTGAAGCCATCAAGAATTTCAAGTGGGTTGATGCCATGGTAAGATCTATGTTTTAGAAAGAGTACTCTAATGTAGTGTGGGAGGCTGAATGGGAGAAGAGTGAGCCCAGAGATAGGGGCTGCTGGGCAGATTCAGGCAGTGGACTTGGAGAAGAGGAGATGGATATGAGAGACAGTCTAACGGAACCTAGTGGCCTTATTATTCAGAGAGTATGATGACAAAATGGGAGAGAAAAGGAATAGCACTCAGGAGTGTGTGCATATTTGCCCATCCATGTCCTTACACTCAGTTTGTTACTTATTCTTTAAGCATAGCACCTAACAAACTGCAGATTATGAATTTTATCCAACTTGTACATGTTCTGTGATTACTCATTATTTTAGACTAGTTCAGCATTTGTAATGAAGATAATTGCTGGGTAAAATTTAACTTGGGCCCATCTTTTAAAAAGAAAGGAAGGGACAGAGGGAAGGAGATACATTTGCTAAGCAAATTAGTATTATAAATTAGACTGCAAGAAAAATTTCTTCTGAAGATAGCAGTTTTGAGCCTTTAAAAATGCATGTAAATACACAGAAATATGACACAGGTCACTTCCAATCCACACAAGGAGCCACATTGCTGTGTTCTGCCCTCTGTTCCTCATCCAAACATCTCTTCTGTGGTTGCCAAAAAGCAACTGGGAATAATCTTATCAATATTAGGAAACTATGGGGCTGGAAGGAGAGAAAAAGAAGGAGCAGGGACAAGCAGTGACAGAGTGAGGTATTGCCAACAGGGAAGTCTACAAAACCTTAACTGTTTCTCCCTCACTATCTGGATCTGTAAAATTTGCTTTGTCATCTAGCCAGGAATTCTATCAATTAGCAGTTCTTTTGGGTTCACAAATATCTGTTAAAAAATCCAAGTACTATGGGGATTGTTAAAGTCATGTTAGTCATCCTCAGATTACTGTGAAGTGTGGGTATGTAGGCTTAGATCCTTTAACAGGGCAGAAGTAGAACATAGTAGGACTGGGGAGGAGATGCATCAGAAAAAAAGGAGTCAGAGGCAAAAGACAGGTAAGAACTTTGTACTTTATTGTTCAGATAAAAGAGAGAAAACATCCTTTCTCTCCCTCTTCCCCTCAACATCTCAGAACCAAAATTAGGATGAGTACTTCTAGTGCAAAAAAGGGCATATTATAACTTAAGTGTGCTGCCATCATTAAGAATATGGATTTCATTCTAATTCCCACTTCTTAACCCATTTATTTGGGGTCCCAGAAGTAAAAGAAAGAGAGAAAGTTGTAGAAAACTATTTGAAGAAATAATAGCTGAAAACTTTCTTAACCTGGGAAAGCAAACAGACATCTAGGTTCAGACATCTAGGTTCTAAAACAATTAACCCAAGGAGGTCCACATCAAGACACATAATAATTAACATATAGAAGATTAAAGATAAAGAGAGAATCTTAAAAGCAGTAAAAGAGGAGTAACTAGTTACATACAAGGAAACCCCATAAGGCTATCAACTGATTTTTCAGCAGAAACTTTTCAGGCCAGAAGAGGGGGCATGATATATTCAAAATATGCTGAATGGAAAAAAATCTACAAACAGGAATGTTCTACCAAGCAAGGCTCTCATTCAGAATTAAAGGAGAGATAAAGTTTCCCACACAAATAAAAGTTTAAAGGAGTTCATCACCACTAAATTGGCCTGACAATATTAAAGGGACCTCTTTAAGCAGAAAAGAAAAGGCTATATTAAAAGAAAATTATGGAGGGAAAAAATTTCATAAGTAAAATCAAGCATACAGTAAAGGTAAATCACTTATAATGCTAGTATGAAGGTTAAAAGACAAAAGTTGTAAAATCAGTTATACTTCAGAAAATTAGTTAAGAGAACTCACAGATCAAAAAAGATGCAAAATATGACAATATATACATAAAACATGGAGGGGGAAGTAAAAAATTAAGTTCTTTTAGAATGTGTCCAAATTTAAGTGACCATCGATTTAATAGAGACTGCTAAATACTTAAGATGTTATACATGAGCCTCAAAGTAACCACGTACCAAAAATCTATAATAGATGGACAAAACAAACAAACAAACAAACAAAAAAACCAAAGAGAAAGGAATCCAAGAATAAAACTAAAGAAAGGCATCAGTCACAAGGAAAGAAAGCAAGAAGAACTACAAAACAACCAGAAAACAATGAACAAAATGGCAGTAAGTACATACCATCAATAATTACTTTAGGGGCACCTGGGGGGCTAAGTCAGTTAGGCATCTAACTTCAGCTCAGGTCATGATCTCAAAGCTCGTGATTTCCCACATCAGGCTCTGTGCTGACAACTCAGAGCCTGGAACCTGCTTCAGATTCTGTGTCTCCCTCTCTCTCTGCCCCTCCCCTGCTCAAACACACTCTCTCTCTCTCTCTCTCTCTCTCTCTCTCTCTCTCTCTCTCTCAAAAATAAATAAACATTACATAAATAAGTAAACAGATGAATACTTTAAATGGTCTGAATGCTCCAATCAAAAGACATGGGTAATGGAATGGTTAGTAAAATAAGACCCATCTATATGCTGCCTACAACAGACTCATTTCAAACTTAAAGACACATACAGACTGAAAGTGAAGGGATGGAAAAACATTTACCATGTAAATGGAAGTGGAAAAAAAGCTAGGTAGCAATACTTATATCAGACAAAATAAACTTTAAAATAAAGACTGTAAGAGGAGACACAGAAGGGCATTACATAATGATAAAGGGATCAATCCAACAGGAGGATATAAAAATTATAAATATCTATGCACCCAACATTGGAGCACCTAAATACATAAAGCAAATATTAACAGACATAAAGGGAGAAACTGACAGTAATACAATAATAGTAGGATAATGTAACACTCCACTTATATCAATGAATAGATCATCCAGTGAGAAAATGAATAAGGAAACAGTGGCTTTAAATGACACACTGGATCAGATGGACTTAACAGATATATATAGAACATTCCATCCAAAACCAACAGAATAGTAGCACCTGGGTGGAGCTCAGTTGGTTGAGCAGCTGACTTGGTTTCAGTTCAGGTCATGATCTCATGGTTTGTGAGTTTGAGCCCCACATCAGGCTCTGCACTGACAATATGGAGCCTGCTTGGGATTCTCCGCCCCCCCCCCCCGCCCCCCGCTCTGCCCTCCCCTGCTCATGCTGTGTCTCTGTGTCTCAAAATAAATAAATAAACTTAAAAAAAAAAAAAAAACAGAATACACATTCATTTCAAGTACACATGGAATGTTTTCCAGGATAGTCCACATGTGAGGCCACAAAATAAATCTTGATAAATTTAGGGGTGCCTGGGTGGCTCAGTTGGTTAAGTGTCTGACTTTGTCTTGGATCATGATCTGTGCTGACAGCTTAGAGCCAGGAGGCTGCTTTGGATACTGTGTTTTCCTCTCTCTCTGTCCCTCCCCTGCTCATGCTCTGTCTCTCTCTCTCTCAAAAATAAAATAAAACATTAAAACAATGTTTTTTAATCCTGATAAATTTAAGAAGATTGAAATCATATCAAGCATCTTTTCTGACCACAACAGTATGAAAGTAGAAATGAATTACAAGAAAGAAAAAAAACCAGTAAAAACACAAACATATGGAGGCTAAACAACATGCTACTAAACAACCAATGGACCAATGAAGAAATACATAGAGGTTATTAAAAATGAAAACACAACAGCATAAAATCTTTGGGACACAGCAAAAGCAGTTCTAAGATAGAAGTTTATAGTAATACAGGCCTACCTCACAAAACAAGAAAAATCACAAATAAACAAGCTAACTGTATGCCTAAAGAAACTAGGAAAAGAAGAACAAACAAAACCCAAAACCAATAGAAACAAGGGAGTAAGAAAATCAGAGGAGAAATATATGAAATAGAGACTAAAAAAAAAAAATCAATGAAACCAAGAGCTGATTCTTTGAAAAGATAAACAAAACTGATAAACCTTTAGCTGGACTCAAGAAAACAAAAGAGAAGACTCATATAAATATAATCAGAAATGAAAGAGAAGAAGTAACAAGTGAGACCACAGAAATACAAAGGGTTGTCAGAGGCTACTACAAAAAATTACATGCCAGAAAATTGTTTAAAACCTAGAAGAAATGAATAAACTTCTAAAAACATACAATCTTTCAAACCTGAATCAGGAAGGAAGAAATAAAAAATCTGAACAAGATTGATTACTAGTTATAAAATTGAATGGGTAATCAAAAAACTCCCTAAAACACCCAGGATCAGATGGACTCACAGATGAATTCTACCAAACATATATATATATATAAATGCGTGTACATATATATATATTTTTTTGAAAGAGAGAGAGAGAGCATGCAAGGGGGTGGGGTGGCGCAGAGAGAATCCCAATCAGGTTCCACACTGTCAGCACAGAACCCAATGTGGGGCTCAAACTCACAAACCACGAGATCATGACCTGAGCTGAAATCAAGAGTTGGCTGCTTAACCAACTGAGCTACTCAGATGCCCCTAATTCTACCAAACATTTAAAGAAGAGTTAATACCCATTCTCAAACTATTCCAAAAAATAGAAGAGAAAGGAAAACTTCCAAATTCATCCCATAATGGCAGCATTACCCTGATTCTAAACCATCCAAAGACACTATAAAAAAATAAAACGACAGGCTAAATGATGAACATAGATGAAAAAATTTTCAACGAAATATTAGCAAACTGAATTTAACAATACATTAAAAGGATCATTCACTGTGATCAAGTGGGATTTATTCTAGGGATGCAAGAATGGTTCAATATCTGCAAATCAATCAATATGATATATCACATCAAAAAAAATGATCATCTCAATAGATGGAGAAAAAGCATTTGACAAAATTCGGTATCTGATATGTCAAAAAAATCTCAACAAAGTTGGTTTAGAGAGAACCTATCTCAACATAATTAAGGCCACATATGACATATGACAAACTCACAAGCTAACATCATACCCAATGGAGAAAAGCTAAAAGGTTTTCCTCTAAGATCAAGAGCAAGACAAGGATGTCTGTTCTTGCCACTTTTATTCAACATAGTACTGGAAGTCCTAGCCACAGCAATCAGGCAACAAAAAGGAAAAAAAATCTAAATTGTCAAGAAATCAGTAAAATTGTCACTATTTGCACATGATATGACACCATATGCAGAAGACCCTAATGACTCCACCTAAATTTATTAGAACAAACTAATAAATGAATTCAGTAAAGTCACAGGATACAAAAGTAATATACAGAAATATGCTACATTTCTATACACTAATAACAAAGTAGTAGAAAGAGAAATTAAGAAAACAATTCTATTTACAATTGCACCCAAAAGAATAAAATACCTAGGTATTCCTTAATACATAGGATTAAACTTAACCAAGGAGATGAAAGACCTATAGTCTGAAAATTATAAAACATTAGTGAAAGAAATTGAAGAGGACACAAACAAATAAAAAGATATTTTATTTTCATGGGTTGGAAGAATTAATGTCAAAATGTCTATACTACTCAAAGCAATTTATGGATTTAGTGCAATCTCTAGTAAAATATCAATAGTATTTTTTACAGAACTAGAACAAATAATCCTAAAATTTGTATTGAACCACAAAAGACCCCAAATAGCTAAGGAAATCTTGAGAAAAAAGAACACAGTAGGAGGTATAACAATCCCAAATTTGAAGATACACTGCAAAGCTCTGGTAATCAAAACAGTATTATACTGACAAAAATTGAGACATGATCAATTAATCTATGGCAAAGGAGGAAAGAATATCCAATGGTAAAAAGACAGTCTCTTCAAAAAGTGGTATTGAGAAAACTGGAAAGTTACATGTAAAATAATGAAACTTGACCACTTTCTTTTTTTTAATGTTTTTTAATGTTTATTTATTTATGTCTGAGACAGAGAGCATGAGTGGGGGCAACAAACAGGCACCTTGTGGCTTTCTTCTTATACACACGGATTTTTTTAATTTTTTTTAATGTTTATTTATTTTTGAGACAGAGAGAGGCAGAGCATGAACAGGGGAGGGTCAGAGAGAGAGGGAGACACAGAATCACAAGCAGGCTCCAGGCTCTGAGCTGTCGGCACAGAGCCCAATGCGGGGCTTGAAGTCACAAACCGTGAGATCATGACCTGAGCCGAAGTTGGTCGCTCAACCGAATGAGCCACCCAGGCGCCCTTGACCACTTTCTTAAACCACACAAAAATAAACTCAAAATGAATTAAAGACTTAATATGTGAGACCTGAACCACAAAACTCTTCAAATAAAACATAAACAGTAATCTTTTGGATGTCAGTCTTAAGCAACATTTTTCTATGTCTTCTCACGCAAGGGAAACAAAAGCAAAAATAAACTACATGGACTACATCAAAATAAAAAGCTTCTGCACAGTGAAGGAAACAATCAATAAAACTAAAAGACACCCTACTGAATTAGAGAAGATATCCTCAAATGATAAGCCACAAGAGACTATTAAATATAGAGAACAAACTAAGGGTGGATTGGGGGGATGAGGGAGAGGGAAAATGGATGGTGGGCATTGAGGAGGGCACTTGTTGAGGTGAGCACTGGCTGTTGTCTGTAAGCCAATTTGACAATAAATTATATTCATTAAAAAAGTAAAATATATAAAGGATATATACAACTCAACACACACACACACACACACACACACACCACCACCACCACCACCACCAACAACAACAACAACTACAACAAAAAACCAAACCCAATCGGATTAAAAAATAGGCAGAGGACCTGAGTAGATACTCTAAAGACATCCAGAGGGCCAACAGACACGTGAAAAGATGCTCAACATCACTCATCCCCAGGGAAATGGAAATCAAAACCACAATGAGATATCACCTCACACCTCACACACAGGATGGCCAATATTAAAAAGACAAGAAATAACAAAGCGTTGGTGAGGATGTGGAGAAAAGGGAACCCCTGTCCATTGTTGGTAGGAATGTGAATTGGTGCAGCCATTCTGGAAAATGCTCCTCAAACACTTAAAAATAGAATTACTATATGATCCAGTAATTCCAGGACTGGGTATTTATCCAAAGAAAATGAAAACACTAATTCAAAAACATATATGTATCCCAACATTTATTGCAGCGTTATTTATCATAGCCAAAATATGGAAGCAAGCCAAGTGTCAAAATCGATAGAATGGATAAAGAAGATATAGGGTGTGTGTGTGTGTGTGTGTGTGTGTGTGTGTGTGTGTGTGCGCAGAGTGGAATATTATTCAGCTATAAAACGAATGAGATCTTGCCATTTGCAACAACATGAATAGATCTACAGAGTATAATGCTAAGTGAAATAAGTCAGTCAAAGACAAATACCATATGATTTCACTCTTATATGAATCTAAAAAACAGAACAAACAAACAAACAAAACAGAAACAGAATAACAAATACAGAGAACAAACTGGTGGTTGCTAAAGGGGAGCTGGTTGGGAACATGGGAGAAATAGGTGAAGGGGTATAAGTGATACAAACTTCCAGTTATAAGATAAATAAATCACTAGGATGAAAAGTGCAGCATGGAGAATACAATCAATATTGTTGTAATAATGTTGGAGGAAAAAAGAAAATGCCAAACTGCAGACTAACATAACTGGGGATCTGAAATATAAAATCTATGAAATATGAAGATAATATGGATTAAATCTTAAATGAATTACTAAAATTAAGTGTGTGTGCATGTGTACACAAGCACACACATACACACACCTCTTGTGTTCCTGTACTCCTATAAATTTAATCCTTTTAGTTATATGGTGACAGGCATTCAGGATTATCATTTGCTATTTTTACTTTTTGGTAATTATTTAACTTAAAAGAACAGACTAAAATTATCTTTAATGCAAATATATATATATATGTATACACACACACACACACACACACACACACACATAGCTAGCTCTATATAAATAGTTTCAGATTAGTTATAGTCTGACCAATAATATAATCACACAGACATGGCAAATATATGAACTGCCTATTGACCTTAATTACTATAGATTTAGTATAAGATAAATAACTTATCTCATTATCATTATCACTAATATGTAACAAATCAACTTTGCCAGGTACTGTTCACTATCTCATTTAATCATCTTATCACTCTATGAAGAAGTATCTTGCAGCCCCTCAGCATAGATGCAATAATAAAGACCTAAGGGTAGTAACAGATGCTTGTGAAAGACCATGTTTCATGCCCTAGTATGTTTGATTTCAGCACATCTTGGATGTAGAGTTCCATGCATGTTGCTGGATCCCACATCAATTCTGGGCCTCAGCATTTCTCTGCTTTGCTGCCACAGGAGTTTCCTTGAAGTCTTGGGAAGCTGCTCAGCCATGCAGCAATCTAGAAGGGGGGTGGTGAAGACAATGACCTAAGGGTCTACTCTCAACCAATGGATGTAGGAATCAGTGGGTAAATACACCAGTATCCCCATCTTGTGATGAGACAGTTCTATACAGGTCCCTAGAAGGTCCCCAGCACAAATGGGTCTCATTTGCACACAAGAGCAATGAAATCATTAATATACCTCTTATTGGCTTTTCCTCCTTTCAAATGTCAATTTTCCCACCTCTGCTTCCTGGGATCACTTCTGAAGTAAATCATCTTCACGCAAGTTCCTATTTCAGTCTCTGCTTTCAGAAGAACCCAAAATAAGGCAAGTAGATTGAGTAACTTGCTCTAAAACAAAGAGTAATTGGCAGAGCCAGGAATGGAAGCTAAATAGTCTGTTTAGACTATTAACACCTATGGTCTTAGAGTCATTCCCACTATGCATTAATATTATATCTATAAGACCAAGTCAAAAGAGAAAAAAAGAAGGTGGATATCAAACACATTTTCTCCATGCTCTTTAAAAAATCAAAAATGCTTTTGCCGTTCCACATTAAACATGATGCTGAAAGAGCAGCACCTGGGGGCGATGGAGTGGGGGGGAGCTGGATCTAATGCAGGCAAGCCCTGTGTTATGGACACTAGTGAACCACATGAAGAGGCAATTTACTAGGAACAGTGGGTCCAGTGATGAACGTGTGATATTCACACCTATATGAGGGTCATAAATAAGAGCCCCTTCAGGGTGGAAGATAATACATAATTGGAGTGGCCATAGGAATTAGAGGCAAATTTTAGACAACATTTGCAAGTCTGTGTTCTGTTCTGACTCCATTACTAAATATACTGTGTAGTTTGGGACATATTATTGAATGCTTCTGAGCCTGTTTCCTCATTTGTAAAATGAAGACAATAATTCTTACCCTGTCTATTGCACAGGGCTGCTGGGAAGCCCAACTGAGCTACTGTAGCTGAAAGTTCTTTGAATTACATAAAGAAGTAGGCAAATATAAACTACCATTACTAACAATTTGACACAGTACCATCACCAATGTGTATGATTAGTTCTGCTTTTGTTGCATGACAGGAACCATGGACAAACTTTTCAGAGGATATGTCATATGTGTAGCATAGGACCTTCTGTGACATTAGTTACAATAGAATGGAATTAAATGCAAAGCAGATCTGATTTTGAGCCTTTCAAAGAAATAGCATTTTACTAATGGTAGCTTCCATATAATTGTAATATGGCATTGAGAATAATGCTATGGCAATATTTCAGCCTGCTGCATTCTTTTTCTAGCATGTACTCTAGGGTCAACATCACTTTGTTGGAGTTAGCTAATAGGTTAAGGACGTGAGTTAACTCCTCCAGACTACTGGGTACCAATTAGTGCTAATTTTGGCTGTAATGAAGAACAGACTGGAACCAGCCTAAAAACACTTAATAGAATAAATGCAAAGTCCTGTTTTTAGAGACAAGGACTTTTAGAAAATGAACATTGGTTACCCTTTCACTGTTTGGGAGAGCCCAATAAATAGTACTGTATCAGAACCAACTGAGAAATAGGATAATAACATAAGGCAGTTGGGGATAGAATTATCACTTTATTACTGATAAAGTTGATAATGAAATAACTGGCTTATGTCTGCAGGCAAGTGGGCCTCCAATAGGGAACCCCACTGGACTTGCTGCAGGCCTCCCTGGGGGCTCAAACCCCTTGCAAAACTTTCAGGACAGGGAGCAGGCCAGGGCACATCCTTTCTGTGGACCAGTTTGCTCCCAAAGAAAGAGGAGAGTGTAAGGCATGAGTTATGGATGTCCATATTCTCCTTCCAAACTCACCCATTAGATTAAGTCACTCCTCTTCTGGGGAAACTGAGTGAGAGGGATGGAGCCCAAGACTCATTGAGGAATGGGGTTCCTACCACACAAAGAGATACATCAGGAGTGGGAAAAGAAGTTCTCCCCTCTGTAAAGCACAGAGCCCCAGAGAGAATCTATGACATTTCCAAGATTATACAGCAAGTTGGTGGCAGTGTCAGGGCTGAACCCCAGAGCTATTATATTTATTTGTGCTATAAAAATGGAGCAAAAACAGAATGAGAGAGACCCCCTGATTTATTAGCTTTGCACTTCAAAAGGTTGGGGCTTAAGGTTGCTTGATAAATGACAAACATAATATAAAACTGTTGGTGGATAGTGGCCAGAGCACAGAAAATAGCGTATCTTTTATTCTCCAAAACTTTCTGAAGGATTGTACTCAACTCCATGAGCCACATTTCATTAGGAAGATTGATAAAATTGTAAAGTACAGAAGAATGTGATCAGGATAGTAAGAAGTTGAAACAGAAATGCAGTTTGAAAAGGCATCCTTGAGAAAAGGCAGTGGATTTATTTCTGTACAGCTCCAGAAAAGAGACAGAACAAAGTCCAGTGAGATAAAGTCACATGAAGGCAGTTTTAAGTTAATAGATGGAAGAACTCTGTAACACACACACACACACACACACACACACACACACACACACACACACA